>NC_056728.1:1095231612-1095341612 GCF_019279795.1 Protopterus annectens
CCACTCTACAAATTTTCCCTTAAAACTACCTTCCTCGAACTATACTACTGATCTAATCAGGATATCCTATAACTAAAAAGATCATCTCTACCTAACTCCGAGTAGCCTATTCTGTATCTGTCAAACCTAGCAGTACTTATCACCGAGATACAGCACTCTTGTTATAGATAGTACCCCAAAAAGGCGAAACCCCATTTCTCGGACACCCACATCCCCCGGAATCTCTTTTTAAAGTTTTTTGTCTATTCCTTCTAGCATGTCGAGGGATCAGTTGCTAGTATCCTCTCCTGCTCAGCTGGTGAACCTGGGAATATTGAGGCAATGTTACAATTGCCTCATGTACACAGACAACCCTCTCCTCCTCCCACAAAACACAAATACATGCGAGAGATGCAACTATACGGCCAAACTGGAGGCTGAGCTCTCTCAACTTAGGACTGGCAAGACCAGACAGGAGGAGAAGGTTACCACACACACTATAGACCCAGTCTCACATAGTACCATCACAACCTCAAATCATACACATAAACACACAAAGACATACTCGGAGGCTCTGATCAGAAATCTACCAAAACAGCAGAGGCCACCAAAGCAGACACCCAAACAACCACCAACTCAGAACACAACACCTGCAACACATAGACCTCACAGTCAGAGTGTCAAACAGCCACAGCCCTTAAGGCCAAACACAATGCCAGACACACTAGTCATTGGTGACTCCATAGTCAGACACACTGACGTCCCGCTCACCAGACTGAGTAAGGAGAGAGTTACAGTAAGCTGCCTGTCGGGCGCTAGAATCCGCCACATAACGCAAGCACTCAGGTCTCTCAACAGCAGGTACAAATACGACTCAGTCATTGTCCACGCTGGTGTAAATGACCTGAGACGTACCTCCTTGGACTACATGAAAAGAAACATTGGGGAGCTCTCTGATTATGTAGCCCAGGCAGGTATGACCCTGACCTTGAGCAGTATCCTACCTTCACCAAGAATGATGCCACAATACAGAGATAAGATGATCAGCTTTAACAATTGGCTTAAACTCTGGTGTCATTCAAAGGGGATCCAATGTCTGTCTGCCTGGGATGACATGCTGGACAAGCCACGCTTCTTCGCAAGGGACGGCTTGCACCTGTCACCCCTGGGATTCCGGATATTGGCAAAGGCTCTTGCCACCCCCATAGTGCCTTTTTTAGGCAAGGCTCAAATTCTAAACCTACCACCCTAGAACACAAAAAGGAAAAACACTAAGGGTAATGCTGCTCAATGCCAGAAGTCTAAATCTCAAAATGCACGCACTCGAGGCCCTTCTCAGTATGGAGAACATCGATGTCTGTGCTGTGACAGAAACCTGGTTCAAGGCTCCTGAGAGCACCCCAGCACTAACAGGTTTTACCTCATACCATGCGTTCCGGCCCCAAAATCCGGACAATACCAAGAAAGGAGGGGGTGTATCCATATTCATCAAGGACACCCACACCTCAAGACTGGTGGCAACGCACGATGCATCGGAGACCATCCAGGTGCAATTAACCATAGGCAAGACTGCTCTGCAAATTGTAGCATGTTACAGGCCACCCTCACAAACTCAGGAACTACACATGGCTTTCCTGAAAACACTGGAGAGGATAAATGTATCTCCAAACACCATCATACTAGGTGACTTCAATTACCCTAATATAGACTGGGAACACTACTCAAGCCCAAACACCCTAGCCCAAAAGTTCCTGGAATTCATAAACTGAAATGCCATGGAACAACTAGTCACCATCCCCACAAGAGGAGAAAACATACTTGATCTCATCATCACGAACATGGGAGCACAATGTTCAACACCGGAAGTATACCCCTCACTGGTGAGATCAGATCACAAACTAATCTTGCTGGAGGTCCTCATCCCACCCCACCTGAAATAAAAAAGACCACAGTAAAAACTTCTCGAAGCCGACTTCACACTTCTAAAGACTAGTGTGGTCTCCTTTAAGGCCCCCGAGCCGGCGGAAAACAGTACTCAAGCCGCTGAATCACTTACAAATGCCTTCTACCAGCACCTGCAGCACTGCATGGATAAGGCGATCCCAAGCAAAACAAAGACTCTTTGTACCAAGGGCAAGCGTCCAGTCTGGTGGACCCCAGCCATAAACAAACTCTACAACAAAAGGAGGAAGGTACTACAAGATAGAGCAAAATCCTTAAAAGGTAAGACACCCTTGATCACTATAAGTAAAAAACTAAGAGCGCTCATAAAATCATCCAAAGCAAATTTTGAGAGAAAAATAGCTAAAGACTCAAAGGACAATCATAAGGCCTTCTTTAGCTATGTTAGAAACCTGGGAGGAAACTCCCAGATATGCTCAGAAGTAGTTCAAAATGATGTGAAGATTACTGATCCTACAGACATTGCCAACATACTGGCTGACAGGTTCAGTGCAAACTTCTCCCCCCAAAAGGAGAGATATCTATACCAAATGGTTGCAGCCCCCCAAACATCTCAAACGCCCAAGTGAGAACTGCTCTCTCCAAAGCAAAAACACAGCATCCATGGGACCTGATGGTGTCCCAGGCTGTGTGCTCCACGAACTCAACGAGGAATTAAACCCACAGCTAGGACAGCTGTTTAATCATAGTCTCACCTCTGGATACGTACCCAGGGAGTGGCGCACTGCGACTGTGGTCCCACTTCACAAAGGCGGTGCCTCCACAGACCCTGGAAATTACCGGCCCATTAGCTTGACAAGCCTTATCTGCAAAGCTATGGAGAGGATCCTAATGGACCTCATAAATAAAGACATAGGGAATTTGCAGACTTTGGATCCAACCCAGTTTGGCTTTGTCAAAGGCAGATCATGCCTTTTAAACTTGGTTGACTTTTTTGAAACAGTCACCAAAGCCATTGATGAGGGAAAGGCAGTCCATACAGCCTACCTCGATCTGGCGAAGGCCTTCGATACAATACCCCACTCGGGTATCATTGAAAAACTCATCAGCTTAAATGTTAACCCATACATCACAAGATGGGTTGCAAACTGGCTGAGTGACAGAACCCACAGGGTCAGAGTTGCTGGCACCATGTCAGACTCAAAGCCTGTCACAAGTGGTGTCCCACAGGGTTCAGTCCTGGGCCCACTCTTGTTTGGCATCTACTTTTCCGAAGTACAAGCAAACACAGGAGGGTTATGGCTGACAAAGTTTGCAGATGACTGCAAACTGGGCGCCGTAGTTGAAAACACATCTGACACGGATATCCTTCAGAAGGGTCTCACAGAAACGGATGACTGGTGCCAGAGCCATGGCCTAAAGTTAAATGCCAAAAAATGCATAGTCATACCCTTCGGAAAAACAAGGTTACCCCTAGCTACCATATAGGTGGTAATCCTCTGAGCACAGAAGAAGTTATCAGGGACCTGGGGACCCAGGTTGACAGCAGCCTGTCATTCGACACCCATGTAGCTAAAGTAGTTAGGAAGACCTTCTACATTGCCCACCTCATCATGAAGGGATTCACATCTAGATCAAGGGAGGTCATAGTCTCCCTATACTCATCACTCATCAGACCAATGATTGAGTACAATGCCCCATTCGGAATGTATCTGACCCGACACTTGTAGCAGCTAGAGAGGCCACAAAAGTTCCTCACCAAAAGGATAAAGGGTCTCAAAAATCTGTCCTATGCTGCCCGACTGAAAGAACTCCAGCTCTATTCAGTCGCTTACCGCTTGCTCAGAGGTGACCTTTGCCTGACATACAAGGCCATGTCAACCCAGAGTTGATGAATATGCTTCACCTCAAAAAATCTAGATCCGTCAGAGCCACAAGGGCGGGAGACTTAAACCTCGACACGGCTATTAATAGGACGTGCTGGAGGGATAGATTCATCACCCAAAGACTCCCTATGCTGTGGAACAAAATCCCGGTATATGTGAGGCAGAGCACCTCGCTGGCCTTGTTCAAGAGAAATCTTGACCAATGGATGGGAGATCACAGATATACTCCAGGGATTACCTCAGTGTCACTGCTAGACAGAGGCACAGCAAAATAATGGGTATAGTTCCCCATACAAAAGGGGTGGCTTAAGCCACAAAACTATGGGCTAGGCTTATAAATGCCCTCGGGCAGATAGCCTAGTATGAACCTATGAACCTATGAACCTATGTACACGTCTGGCATTGCCTATTATATAATGGGCAACATAAATACAGTGTCATCTGTTATGACAGGACAGTTGTCTAAACAAAAAAAAAAACAAAAACAATTATTAATTTTCCAAGACTGGCTTGCCCTTTAAAAAAACAGAAAGATTTATTTTAATGAGTTATGCGGATACAAAGAATAGTGCTATCACCTAATACACATTACTATCCTGGTGCAGGGTAATTGTATATGCCTAACAGCAAGCCCTTAACAGAGCTGTCTAGGGCTAATATGTATTCAGTTGTTGTTGCTGTTGTGTCTTTCGGCTTTTCCCAGTTAGGGGTCGCCACAGCGGAACTCCGGTCCGCTAATGATTGGCAGTTGATTTTTACGTGCTGAGTTGCCAGCCCTAACGCACAACCTTCAATGAAGGTACGCCCATTCACGCATGTCTCCACGCAGAAGACACTCTAGCAGAGAGTCGAACCGGTCAGCGTCTTGGAAAAAGAAGGTGTCTATGTACAGTGGTGATGAAATTGTAGTAATTGTTCAGAATTGTACATTTTCCTGGAAATGGTCTTAAACTGTTTAGTGTTATTTTTTTAGTAGTGAAGTGCTCAAGATGTTTGACAGTTATGGACAGAGCTTGTCAGGAATTATTTTTCAAACATTTTAAACTGAATCAAGCAACTTATCTTCTTGGGAACCTAATGCACATGTAAAATGACAGGGAGGTCAATGTATAAAAAACTATTGCATTTTTAGAATAATATTTCATCATTTTCTACAAAACTGATACAGTAACTTAAAACACAAGCCCCTGGATTCAATAAACTCCATGCAGGAATAGTGCTATTCTTGCACGGAGTGGTTCATGTCCATTTAGCATTAGCATTAACAGCAGTGCACCTTGCATATTCATGAAGGCGCGCTGCTGTTAAGGCTAAATGAACACGAACAGTGAATGAGTGCAGGGGGCATGTTTAAGTAGTGCATGGACATTGAACACACTCCCTGAACTCAGAAAGTGTATTTCAGTGTCTGCGGACACTGAGATGAAGCTAGGGGAGCAAGAAACAATGCAGGGGGTGAGTGATAGGTTCTGTCACACACCTCCTGCATTGTAAAAGTGCCGTATGGCCATAGCCATTAACTGTACAGGTGTCTGCAGAATGCCCAGATACCTGCCTCACATACGTCTCACCCTCCTAGAGCAATGAAGCAGTACAAAGCCATAAATAATGGGGGACAAAGCCACAAAAATAGGGACACAATTTAAATATTGCACTGACAAACCTGAAAGCTGATAGAATAAAAGGTTTGCAGTAGCACAAACTTCCTGCGTGGTATGAAAACTGAAACACAAATGTCTGCCATGTGAAAGTGCTGTTCAGCCATAGCCGTTAACTGTACAGGTTTCTGCAGAATGCCCAGATGCCTGCCTCACAAACTTCTCATCCTCCTTGAGCAATAAAGCAGTACAAAGCCATAAATAATGGGGGACAAGGCCACAAAAATAGGGATACCTTTTAAATATTGCAGTGACAAACCCAAAAGCTGATAAAATAAAAGGTTTACATTAGCATGGACCTCCTGAAAGGTATGAAGACTGAAACACAAATGTGTGCCATCAGAAAGTACCATTTGAGCAAAGCTCTCAACTGTGCAGGTGTCTGTGGAATGCCCAGATGCCTGCCTCACATACCTATCAACCTCCTATAACAAATCTGTACAAGGCCATAAATAATTAAAAATATTTTTTTCTCATATTAAGGTATGTTTAAGCATAGCTGAGTGGGTGTGCATGTTATGGCCATCTGCCCAGCATTGCTTTACCACCCCAGAGGAGATAAATAAAAATAGACAGCTAAAATTCTAATGCTGAGATAGTGTAGTGGTTACAGTCCTGGCTTTGTATCCAGGTGTTAAAGGTTTGAATACCATTTTTACATAGGAAAGCAGTGTTAAAAGTATTCTTTTAAATGATGTAGTAAGTGATATTTGTCAATCAGGGTAGTGTAGCTGGCCTAAAATGGAAGTGTGAGTGCATATAATATGTGAAACCACCCATGTATACACAAGTGCCCCATACAGTATAGTCACACCCCTTGGTAATGTAATGAAAACACATAGAGAGACGTCATGTAAAGTAAATCATATACACTTACTAAATTAAATCATTATTCTAATATTCTTAAAAATTAAAAGTGAGCAATGGTTAGTTCAAGATGGTTATGTTCTGTGAGCATTGCTAACACCTAGCTCTCTGAAATACCCTGGATTAAAACCGAGAAGGTATCATGGAATAAAAAACGCAGAAATAAGACTGAACATCTATTCCAGATAACAAACAGCAATCAAGGGAAGAAAAAATACCACCAGATTCCTTTTAAAAACAACAGGATTATCAAAGATCTTAGAAACAACTGAAGCCGTGTGGTACTGAGGCCCTGCACTCATATACAAAGTCTGACAAAGTACCAAGCAGCAGGATGTCAAATGAAGAAAATAATATGGACACTGTAACAACTAAGACCAAATTATCGGTACTAGCCTCACCAGATAAAAATACAACAAAAACACTAAGGACAAATAAACAATCAGACAATACTAAATCTACAGGTAAAACCAAGGCAGACCAGCCCGCTAACCTGGAAGACATTAAAACTGCTTTATTGCCTATTCAGCAAGCAATACAGAAACTATCTTTACAATTTCAAACAGTTGGTGATTCATTTAACCAAATACTAACTAGAATGGAAAAATCTGAGGCAAAAATACTAGAAAATGAAATAAAAATTGACTCTATTGCGCAAAGAAATGATTCCCATGACAAAGATCTGCAAAATATGCAAACAAAAATAACAGACCTTGAGGCAAGGTCACGAAGAAACAACATTATCATCAGAGGAATCCCTGAAACTGTGTCACATAATAATCTAATACCAACTATCAAACTCATAATAAAATCCCTGCTGGATGACCCTGAAGAAACTCAGCAAGTGATAACAGAGAGAGCCCTCAGAGCTCTGAGAGAAACACAATCATTACTGAGACCAAGACCTGTTTATATTAAAATATTAAACTACCAAGATGTAAATAAAATCCTATTTGAAGCCAAGAAGAAAGGTACACTCACCTGTAATAATAATAAAATTTCCTTTGTTCAGGACCCTCCCATCCAGATAAGACAAGCAAGGCAACTTCTGTCTCCATATTGCAGGTTTCTGATAGAAAAGAAAATTTAATTCCAGATGAAATATCCAAATCAACTAATTTTCAATGTTAAAGAGGTCAAATACATGGTCACTAATCCCAAAGAGGAAAAGAGACATTCCTATCTGTTTTCAAGCAGATTCCACCTCCAGAAATGAAATAAAACAACAAAGAAGTTGCAGGCATCCTTCGAGTGAAAAACAGACCGAATCACGACCATTTTGGAGGGGATTCAACCCTGAAAACTTCCCCTTACTGCATAGGTCCTTAAATCAACAAATGGAACCACAAGAAGCACAGGAAAGGGAACAGAAAAATGGGTAGGAACCAAAATTCAACTGCCATTTCCAATGCAGGGACAGCCTCCTGGGACTCTGGTATGCATAATCATTCTCCCTTTGACCTCAAGGGTTCCACTACAAACTAAAAATGACCTGGAATGAAGATGAAGCAAGTTTAAGAAGTTAATCTTGCCATAGACACTCATAAATTGATCTAAACAATCTGATAAGGTAAACCGGACTGAAAGATGACCAGAAATCTGCAAAGCAAGAATCTGAAGAATAAGGTATGATTTTACCAAAACAACCAATAAGACTGTGAATCTCTTACTAAAACTTATCATAAAAACTCCAGACTTTATTACTACATGAGAGACTGTCAGCACCAGCCTATCTTAAGGATGTATGACAGAAATAATGATGTTTGACTTGAATAAAGATAAATAAAGTGTAAATACATTTTGGGTGGCTGTGGTGGTGCAGCAGTTAGCATTGCCGCCTCACAGCAAGAGGTTCTCCGGTTCGATGCTGGAGTGCCTTCTGTGCAGAGTCTGCATGTCTTCCCTGTGGTCACGTGGGTTTCCTCCGGTTTCCTCCCACATCCCAAAAGACATGCTGTAGGTGGATTGGATACTCTAAATTGGCCCTAGCCATGAGTGCATGTGTGTGCCTTCCGTGGAAGGTTGGGCACTGGGCTGGCAACTCAACACCCTAAAAACTCCACTGCCAATCATGAGCGGACATGTGATCTGCTGTGTCGACCCTTATCTGGGAAAAAGCCAGAAGAAAGTGTAAATGCATTTTAGAAAAGGAAAATACAAGAACACACAAATATAAACTGTTTGACTGCAGGAAACATAAACATAATCTAAATATGTAGGCTTTGGCAGAATATATAGCTGGCTATGCCTGAAAACATTATTTTTTTTATTATTATTTTTACTCTCTCTCTCTCTCTCTCCTATCCTTATTTTCCTACTTCTGATTATAAATGCCAGTAACGTTTTTTTTTTCCTGGAATCTGCTATAGATTGGCACAGTCTGTACAGGCACCAAAGTAGGGGAGAAAAGCTGTTTAAAGGAGAGGGGAAGGTAAGAGATGAATAAGGAAAAGCAAAATGTAAACAAGACAAATCTGCCTTAAAATCTAAACTACATTGTTGTATATCTTGTTATAGCTAACTGAGGGTTTGAATAATGACATGTTGTTTAAAAATGCATTATTAGAAGGAATAAGCTGCATGCTAAAAAGATATAAGCTCTCTGCTGTAACCATAATACTATAATTGTATAATAGTTTTAAGGAAGAGACTAGGGATATTTCACAGCAGTGTTTTTTAGGGAACTAGTTTGTTACGCTTTGTCCGTAGTGTATATAGTAATGTAAGGGGGCTAACATGCCTTCAGCCTACACACAAAGTGAAAACACAACCAAAGATCAGAGGGAAACTAAAAGTATACGTTAATTTCTCACTTTATTCCCCCTTTTATTCCTGGTCCAGGAGTAGAGTGGGTAGGCACAGGGTAGGGATGGGAATAGTTAGATGCTTTCCAAAAACACATATCAACATCACATACAAAGACCATAAAACAAGACTAATATAAAGTCATGTAGAACAAGCATACTTAACAAATAAATGTGGGAAATACCGACGTGGAATTTTAAAGGACTCCAAAATAAAGAAAAAAGAAAACTATTTTTGCATCTTTCCCTGAAAACCAAAGCCAATCTTATATTAATACAAGAAACACACTTAACTACAGAACAATGGACAGAAATTGGGGAAAAATGGATGACAAATTATAGCAACAGGAGATAAAACAAACAGTGCTGGGGTTGCCATAATAATTAAAAATCAATTCCAAGACAAGATACTTGAGATTAAGGTGGACAAAGAAGGAAGATGGTGTTACATAGCATTTACCAACCCAGGATTACCAAAACCCATAATGGTGCTTAATCTATATGCACCCTGTAGTAACCAACATCACTTTTTTATGTCGCTTTATCCAATTCTAAACCAACTTAAAGATCACTACCTAATAATTGGGGGTGACTGGAACACATATCAAAACCCAGAAAAAGACAAATCTAGCACACAATAAACAAGCCACAATAGCTCTAAATGACCTTAAACAAGACTTTAAACTATATGACCCTTTTAAATATGTGAATAACGAGAATAAGTCCGGGAAATTCACATTCGACTCGCAGTGTCACAAAATGTGGTCAAGAATAGACTTCTTTTTAATCTCAGACATACTCATTAACATGGATCCAACAACAGTTATACACACTAGATTTTTTTTGGATCATTCCAAAGTCACATTGTTTATCAATGGGGACAAAAAACTGCACCTAGCTAACAGAGGTAATAACTAGTCATTGAATCCTAACCTGCTCATCAAAACAGATGTAATAAAAGAAGTTGAAGAAATATTAAAGGCAAACCTTGCAAATAGCTCCAGATCCTAAGTTTCAATAGACATAGAATGAGCTGCAGCCAAATCACGAATCAGAGGAATATTCATCAAAAAGCAGCATATTATAAAAAAATATAACTAAAAGAGGAGTATACATTGAAAGAAAAAATAGAACAACTGGAAAGAGAGCTACTAAACAACCCTAATAGCCAAACTGAAGTTGATCTCCTAAAACTACAAAAAGACCTCTATATGTTAGAAACCAGAAATCTGTTATTTTATGAGATAAGAATGTTAGCTAATTAAGCAGAGGAAGCCCAGATACCATCCAGAGCCTTGACCAGAATCATCTCTCAACACAAAACCACCTCAAATATATCAGAAATAAATTACAAGGACAAACGCTACACAAGAAATGAAAACATTATCAAAGTATTCGAACAAATATACTCTCAAATCTATGGAGAACAAACATTACAAACCTCTAAGGAAGATAGAGAGAATTTTCTTCAAAAACTAAAATTCCCTAAACTAGATTTAGATCAACAAAAAAAAAAACTAACAGAACTATTTCCATCAATGAGATAAGCACAACAATTAAACATTTAAAGTCACATAAGGCCCCAGGACCGGATGGACTTACGTCAGAATTTTATAAAACTCTCACCCCCCCCCTAACTGCTAAACTACTATACTATGTGCTGAACTATATAATAAATAACAACATAAATGATATTCACTTCAATGCCTCCAAAACTATTTTCATACTAAAAGAACATGCAGACCCCAAAAACCCAGATAGTTATAAACCCATCTCCCTTTTAAATATAGATACAAAGATTCTGACCTCAATACTCGCAAATAGATTAAAACACCTGATAGAGAAAATCATTTCTCCAGAGCAATCTGGTTTTACACCACAAAGATAGACCAGCAACAGCACTCTAACATTGGATGCATTAATATCTTTTGCAAATCAGAGGAATATTAATATCTATGCAATGTTAGTAGATGCCCACAAGGCATTTGACAGGGACAACCTAGAATTTTTACTTCAGACATTACCTTAATTTGACATACCTATCAATTTCATTCAGATCATCCAAATTCTCTATAGTAATCCATACACATCCCTATATATAAATAAAACATGGTCAAATAGAATTATGATAAAAAAGTGGAACAAGACAAGGATGTCTGTTATCGCCGTTTCTATTCAACCTATACCTAGAACCCCTATTTCTTTATATTAAACAAAACACATACCATAATTCCCCCTCAACACACAACTTTAAAGTATATCTCATTGCCTTCACAGATGATCTGAACATATACTTCACTACACCAAACTCAGACATAACCAAAATAACTCCAACTGAACATTTTCATCATGTCTAACTATAAATTAAACCTCAATAAAACTAATATCTTCCCCTTAAGGCTGCCCAAACTTATCTCATTAATACCACTAATAGATACAATAAAAATTAAAGAAGAAATTACATATCTGGGAATTACTTTTTTCCAGAGCAACAAGGAATTCTACCAGCATAATATAACTCTTAAATGGCAAAGCATAATGCAAGACTGTAAAAGATGGAATAACCCTAAGCTACCATTCCTGGCCAAAGTATTAATAATCAAAATGAATATATTACCTAGACTAACATATATATACTCATGACATCACAGATAACTATACATAATAAAATTTTCAAACAAATTCATACCTTCCTAGCAAAATTCATACGGGAACCTAAAAAAACAGAATCTCCTATAAGAAACTAACACTTCCCAAGAGTGAAGGGGGTCTTATCCTGCCAGATTTTAAAACTTATTACTCTATTATTAACACTAACAGAATATTGAGAATAGCAGAACAAAACCCGACAATGAAAACGTGGTCACTTCCTTGGGTGACAATATTCTATAGGTACATTAAATCCCAAAGTGCTTCCCTTTTTAAACAAAAAAGATTTACAAACCTATAACATTAAAGATCCCTTAAAACATTCTATAAATATGACACAAAAACTCTTTCATTCCTTACACCTTGGGCAAGCTATGGTAACACTACAACCCCTCCATAAAAATCCAAATCTAAAAATAAATAACAAGATGCTAGACCTTGACTCTTTCCCTCGATTAAAGGACAAAATAATCCAAGATATCTACCCATGCCTTAACTGTACAACCCAAGAAATGAGAAGTAGCCTAAATCTACCCAAATCATATATAATGATTCTAAGACAAATCAAAGAGTTGTGTTCCAGCTACCTCCAAAACTTTACTATACTTAATAGTGACATGGAAAACTGTACTCTGCTTTGGAAGACTATTCTTACAACAAGGAAAACAATATCTAACTCATATAAAATGATAGGTGAAACCAAATTTCAGAAGAACCTACTTTTCTCTAACTATTGGAGAAAATTAAAACCATCCATAGATGACCAGCAAACAAGGCATGCAATCAATCTAACACTGAAAAGTATACCCCTTAAAAAACGGTCATACACGCAGCTCATGATAAATAATAATACATATTTCACACCTGCAATACTCCACAAATTCAATACATCTAAATCACCATACTGCCCACACTGTGAAGACCAGGTAGCAGACCTAATGCATATATTTTGGAGTTGCAAATGTGTGCACAAACACTGGAATTCCCTAAGATACAACTGCAAAAAATGGGATATCAAACATTGACACTAGCATGGGAATTTACCCTTCTACATATTTGCCCATCTAACATATCAGGAAAACAAGCAAATATACTTATAATAGTTTTCTTACTAATGAAGCTATACATAGCTCTCAAATGGTTAGACCCTACAAATATATCTTGGGAGGGATTCATTAAATATCTATAAACATCTTTAGCCAATAAAATAGTAATAGATAAAAGAAACAAAAATATGAAAGCCCGAGAAATTTGGGAACAAACCTTTAACATCATATTAGCATAAAACATCTTACATACTACATAGTAACAAGGTACAAAGGAACCTAGAAATATACACATGATCACACAGTCAGACTATGGACTTGAAATCCTTATTGTATGTGCTGTTTTTATAACAACGAAATTGAATGAGAAAGCGTCTTTGTATATAGTGTAAATCGATATGTTTTATGACCTACTATATTGACTACAATGTATGACACTCACTGGTGGTCATGCTGTAAGAATGGAAATTATTGTGTTTTATATAAATGAAAAAAATGAAAATAAAAATTATTGAAAAAAGTGAGCAGTGGTTAGCAGTGCTCAGCTATGTTTAGCCAGTTTAAGCAATGCTTAGACATGAATGATAAGCAACAATCAGCTCAGCTAAGCAGATTTGCACACTGTTAAGCAGTGCTCAACAATTTCCCCTTTAATCATTGCTAAAATTGGATTACCTGGTTTGTGCACCACTAAGCTGTGCTCAACATTTTCAAAATCAACCAATTATGGCAAAGGGCGGGAATATGGCCTTATTAAAACCACACAGGCGGGAGCACAGCCATTAATTGTTATAGTTCAACCTGTGTAGGAACCATGGCTGGTGTAGGTGAGGGTTCACACTTTAGGGCACAATGCTGGGGCATCCTGGAGTCCAGGGTCATGGCTGGACTCCTCAAAGGTAACCATGATGAGAGACTGCTGCAGAGCCAGTAGCAGGGCTCACAATATAAAGTGGAGGCCTGGGACTGTCTCGACTGTGATCTCACCAGTTCTATTGGCATCCACCAAATTGGTGACCAGGTCCAGCACCAATATGCTGAACCAAAGTGGAGGAAGGGGGCGCTCTTGGACCAGTAGATCCAAGATGCCAGGGACAACTGTGCTCCACCAGTTTGTAAGTATCACAGATATAGGTGTACTAAATTTTAGCCTGAGGATGTGATACACAGGTATGCATAATGTTTGTTTTTCTCCCCTACAGCTGCAGCAGAGAAGGCTAGTAACATTGAAGCCCATGCTGACAGACTGCTGAGGCTGCGCCGACAGGCTGGTGAGTAAAAATTTATTTTGCAGTATATTGTGCAAATAACTAAGAAGGAGTGCATTGTTTACTGCTAGTAGGTATACTGTCACTGTGTTAACTGAATAAATAAAGTTTGTCTGACTAATATTGATCTGAAATAAACGTCTATAACACAAAATGTTGTGTTTACTCTGGTATGTTGTTGTAGACTTAGAATGGCATTGTAAAACAAGATATAAATGCCCTGTGTTAATCTTTGCTTTCCAGATTGTAGTAATTCAAAAGATTAATGTGCACTACACTAACTATCTGTCATGCATGCATCACAGGATTACAAGTTCAGACTGTCCAACCAAGAGACTAACAGGTAGAAACCAGTGAAACAAAAAACATCAGGTCTCCAGTACCTCAGTGTGATGAGAAATAGCTTAATTGTTATTTTTTACACCCAGACATGGTTCAAATCCAGGGAGTGGTACTAAGATGTGTGCATATCTACACACAAGGAATCAGAAATATATGTAAAAACAGTCAGGGAGTGTTAACAGATATTTTCTCCACAGGTTTTACAGGCAAGGAAATGTTGGTAGCAGCTCTATGAAGGGTATACCAATAAACTGTGTATAACTGTTCGACTGTCTCACCACATGCCTGCAAATGACAGCAGGATAGGTACAGACAACATGCATTCTTCCCAATATATGTCTCTCAAGTGTCACTCTGTCATGGCTAGTGGTCACTGCTGCCAATAACCCTGGACACAGATAGGAAACCAGTTGAAGTATGCCAGTAGCACACTCACATAACAGCAGTTCAGGGTACTCCTTCTGTGCCAGATATGTAACCCTGACATGTACGAGTCCCCTCTAATCATGTACCCAGAGTTGCCACAGTTTGCCCCACACCATTCCAGGCTGACAGTTTAACAGGTGTGTTTGTGCTACATAAGCTATTGGCCATAGGTAGATGTAAAGTGAGTGCAGATGCATAGAGTATTGAGCAGTACTGTTGTGGAAAATAGAAGCATAAACAGTTGTTAATGAACTTTCTGTCTCTCCCCCACCCCTCATCTGGATCAACACTGTAATTCATATGTTACAAGTATGCTGTTCCCCAAACCTAATGTTGGGACTTGTGTTCTATTATTGTTCATATAGTTGATTGGCTGCATGTTAACATACCTTGTTCAAATATCATTGTTTGTGGCCTGTTGCCTTCAATGTTACTGGCATGTCATTACAATGCATACTGTTGTTCCATTTATGCACCTGTTGTATTTGCTATACAACTGTTTCAGATCTGTTTTATGGGGTTAATTGGAACATCGATGCATGCTGTTATAACTAATCTTGAAATGTGTTGTTCATGACTAACTAACTAACATAATTTTAAAACCTCAACACCATAGCACGTTTGGAAAGGCAGATCCCTGTGGATCCATGTGTCCCACCTCATCTGGCTGTGGCACTGGGCCCCAGGATGTCTGTGACCCAACCATGGACTTCCTCGTCTGTTGGTCCTGCACCACCTTCGGGTATAATCGCCACAGGGGATGGGGCCCCCCCCCCCAGGAGCAGGCATGGACAGGAGCCTGTCACCTGTAGTCAGTTCTGGGGTTTGGTGAGCAGCATCATCCGAACAGAGTTGGATAACCGACTGTGCCAAATGGAGGGCCACCTGGTGTACCTTAAGGGGCAAGCACCCCTCCTGTCTAGCCCCCAGCACAGCCACCTTTGGAGCCACGAAGGTGCAGTGGTGACTGCCCATGGGTGGAGACCTACTGTAACCATTTGGGGGCTCATAGGCTTCGAATTCCCAACCAACCTCCTTGTCAAAGGTGTTTACCCTCCTCATGTGTCATATACCGCCCCTGTCTGCTGTCTTGTGTGTCTTGTCTGTCTCCCTACCCAACCTACCTCCCCATAAATACCTACAATCCTTCCCCAACATCCGACTCTCAACTTTAAAAAAAAGAGCATCTATCCGAACACAAATATCGCCCCATACATAGCTGTCTATTTCACACATGTGTCCACTGGACACATGTAATCTAGTCCAACAGGCCTGACAACTCATTTCTGTTGTCCTCATCAATCTCTCTAGGGTTTGAGTGTCCAAATTCACCTTTAAATTCTCTAAAAATGCACAGGTGTTGCTGTATAAGAAATGGACAGCTAAGGACCTTCCCTACACCCATCCTGCACATCCATAGCCACTTTTCGTATTGTTTTTCCCCCCTGAGTACACCTTTTTCACCACTTTCCTATTGCCCCTTTTTCTTTTCTTTTAAAGAAATTAGCATGAGTGTAAGTGTGAATAAGTGCCGCTAAATGAAGCCAAAACAGACTAATCATATTTTGGCATCACTTAGCGTCGCACAAACCCACTTAAAGATGCTTAAAACTGCTTTAATAACTCTGTTTCCATCAGCCTCTGTTCTGCCCAGCAACAAAATAGATGGCTGACATAGGTCTTGAACCCAGGACTCTGTACCCTATAGTCAGAGCATGTACCACTACAACATTTGAGCTGTAGGAACTTCTGTTGCTTTTTCAAACATATCATGCAATAGAGGCATTCAACATTAGGGAAAAGGCTCTGTGGAATCAGTCATGTTTTGTATATATAAATATAAACACACACACACACACACATATATATATATATATATATATATATATATGAAAGAAGTATATACATAATATATATATATGTGTGTGTGTGTGTGTGTGTGTGTGTGTGTGTGTGTAAATATATATATATATATATATATATATAGATATAGATATGCGTGTGTGTGGATATATATATATATATATATATATATATATATATATATATATACATACACACACACACACACATATATATATATATATATATATATATATATATATATATATATATATATATATATATATGGGTTCACTACACATTACTGAAATCCACAATACTGATGCCCATACACCCGAGACCAAATACTTGAAAGACTACAAGATCGACGGACCACAAGCGTGAAATTCAAAATCGCGAACGTATGAAACGCATACAGTACACACATACACAAACACACAGCTTCCCCCCACAATCAAACGAATAAACTTACACTATATTTAAGCAGGGGCAAAGTCCCTCTGCACTCTCCCATGTGGTGGGCTTCACCCCTCACACCCCCCCCTACTATAATATTCTAACTCCGAGATCACACAAACACACACACAAGACAAACTCACACCCACACATTACAGTCCCTCACACACCACAGTCAGAACACACACTAAAGCCTCTCACAAACACACTTACACACACATACTTACCTGAACTGCAACACCAGAAGTGCTAGCTCAAAATCTCTGAACATCGGGATTAGGAAATTCGCACTTCTGGTCTTGCGATCATCTGGTCTTTTGGTGTTCTGGTCTCGGGATTCCAAGTTTCGGTAATATGGGCATTCAGTCTTCTGTAGTGAACCCATATACATATATATATATATATATATATATATATATATATATATATATATATATATATATATATATACACACACATAATATATATATATATATATATATATATATATATATATATATATATAGTTATGTGTGTGTGTTTGTGTGTGTGTGTGTGTGTGTGTGTGTGTGTGTGTGTGTGTGTGTGTGTGTGTGTGTGTGTGTGTGTCTGTGTGTGTGTATAACATGCAGTGCAGTCATACCTCTGAATCATAACTTCCAACCTCTAAGTGCAGGAAATCTGGACAAAGTCAGTCAAAATGGGGACAATATGGCCACAAATAGGGACATATTGTAAATATAAACTTATAAAGATGCTAAAGTAACAGGGTTTGTTTCGACATACATCTTCTGAAGGATATGAGGTCTGAAACAGAAATGTATATGTCATTATTTACCGACATAACTCATCAGATCATCACAGTGATTTACCAGACACATACAAATAATTAGTGGAACAGACCAAAAATATGAGCCAAACATCTGGACATCCTGTGGAATGCCTTGCAGTTGACAGGTATGCTCAGAACCCCTTAGTGCAATGAATCTGGACCAAGTCTGACAAAGTGGAGGGACAAAGGCATGATAATAGGAACACATCTGAAATATGTCAGTAGATAATCTGAGAAAGCTGTTGCAGTAACACTGTATTCTAATGTATATTGCGTGAAATATCACAAGTCCGACACTCAATTGCCTCTCATAAGTTAGTGACCTCAATCCTCACATCATCCCACTGATTTGACAGAAATACACAACAGTTATGGGGACTAGGCGAAAGATATGAGCCACACAACTGGACATCCTATCTGGACATAACATAACATTAGGAAAACTACACTGAGCTGCCAAGCATGTCACCAAGCACCATCCAAACTAGTCAGACCAACACAACCCCACCCCATAATCAGCTCTGTGGACCTACACATCCATTAGCAAATATAGCAGGCACTACAAGGATGCAACAGTAGTGGAAAACAGACACTGGTGTGAAAGTGCATACCGACAACCAATTACACCACAGTCACAGCGACATACTGGTAAAACAACTGAACACTACAGTATAATGAGTATGTGAGCAAAAATATTCTGTTTGCCACTCACACACTATCCCTACATATACTGCCCAAGTCACAGTGTAGTGGGAATCCTGAGGTTTTACGGGACATGCCACAGTCTGCCCATACAAACATATACAGCCGATAGACCACCAGAAACTGGAGCAGCATACACAGTTAGATAGAAAGGGCCCATAACACTCGCATGTACCCCCCCTACACAGCCCAACTAACATTTACACACTACACTGCTACATAATCCTGACAATCTAACAATGGCCAGACATACACAAACTTTTCATCTGTACAGATTCCCACAGAATGTCCAGGCCTTGGCCTCATATCTATGGCCTCTTCCTCGTAATACATCTGGGAGTCTGCTACATCACCAAGGTGATAGCAAGAATGAAGGCACTAAATAGTGATGTAACATACCTCTGAAACTCTTAGTGCATGACATCTGGACAAAGCCTGACATAATTGGGGGACAGAGGCCCAAATATAGGGGCATAGTGGAAATATTGCTGTCATAAACTGAGAAAGTTGCTGGTGTTACAGGGTTTGTTGTAACATATCTTTTTCTGAGGGATATGAAGTCAGAAACACAAATCAAAATTAGCATTTACTGACTGCAATTCCCAGAGTATCCTACTGATTTGCCAAGGACAAAAACTGTCTGGGGAACAGACCAAACATAACAGGCAAACCTCTGGCCATTTTGCAGATAGCCTTACAGGTTAGAATTATGTCTTGAAATCACGCTGAAAATGCATGTCCTGACAAACCCTGTTAAACTAGCATTATTGCAACTGTATAACAGCAATACTTGCATTCTGTCCCTAAGTCTGGAACCTTCTTCCCCAATTAGTTGGGCAGCCTCCACAAGTCTTGTTGTAAGAGGGATTCCCACCAACCCTCTGTGTTGCTGTTGCTCACATACCTCCATAATTTCTTCTTCACGGGCATGAAAAAGGGGCAACACACACATGAAGTACTCTTATAGGAGTGTGTTGCCATGACGTTGGCTACTGGAATAACAACACAGCTGTTGTGCAAGTAATTAGCAAGTGGGGTACACCAGCTGGTGCACAGGCCATCACCTGCTCATGACCATTACCTACAAAGGCAAGCTGCTACCTATGCAAAACAGGTGTAAACCTCTATGTAAATAGACAGAGAGAGAGTGAGTAAGAAAGAAAGACCACAAAACAAAACAAACTAAACCAAAACATGACTATTCAGGACTACTTGGAAAATAAAAAACAGGTATGTGAAACAAGTAAGAATGTAATGGAATGCAGTAGGGGGTATGTAATAATGAGAAATAGGGGGTTAAACAAATATGTCTCAACAAGACTTGCTGTACTGATATAGTGCTGAACAGCGCCTATGGCCATAGCATGGGGGTCTGTCTGCAGTGACATAGATCACAGCTCAGGCCCCTGAGTCACCCCAGTAAGGGACAGCTCACATATGACTACTACTGGAGTGTCTCTCGAACAATACTGACTGTGACACTACTAGGCCAGCTACTAGGATGTTGTACATATCCATATGTTACTTGTGAATATAACTATGATACACATGTTTGTGTTGCAAATCTAAGAGACATATACAGGGTGTGGGTATAGTAAACTACTGTCGCAGAAGTGTGTGTTGAACTGCATGTGATATATTGAGCTCATACCATTCAACTGTACAGTGTCCGGTTGCACAATAACCACTTGTGCCTAATATTTGTAGTCATTTACACATAGAGGTGTGTTATGTCTGGCAAACCACTGGCAAATCTGTGAACACTGACATCAGAACATAATAGCCTACTTATGAATGTCGGACATCCTCCAAGGTATTTCTGAGAATGCAAAGACTGCTGTGCTACCAACTGACTTAAGTATGTTACATCAATAGTAATACAGTGTCAATATTTTTGGGCCTTTGCCCCCCCCCCCATTTATGTGTTTTGTCATCCAGATGTCCTGCTCTAATAGGTTGAGAGGTATGACTGAGCAGCAAGAGTGTAAATACAGTGTACCGTACTGGCATATAACAAAAATGTATACCAGGTATCACCTGTCCATATGTATGTATGAGTAGGTTTAGCTGGAAGCCAGAAAACAACAGATATGAGTTGCGAGCAGTCAGGTAAATAAACTGTACATGTTGTACACGTGTAATATGAGTGTTAGTGCATCCAACAGACATATATGTCTACAGCTACTGGTTGTTGCATTGCCCTAACACAGAAATGGGTACTACCATAAGCATGATTATCAGATTGAAACTGGAGAAGTGTCCAACTGTGTTATGACCTCGTGTCCATTTCTACTACAAAAAGCTATAGGAGCACCTACATAGCTGTATGGTCTCAGCAATCTCTGACTCATAAAACCTGCCTCCACCAAGGTAGGGCAATCCCCTTTGTTGGATAGCAGTAATACACAAATCATGTAATAGATCACTATATTGGCTGTACAGGGCCAAGTAGGTGCAGGCACCAACTTGGAAGCATGCCCACCTTTGTCTGAAGAAGCATATAAGGTCTCAGGTGAATCACAGTAAGGCTAACTATGAGTACAATATGGACACATCCACAGCAAACAAGGCCAATCACAAGGTCGTCCTCACATTTGTCTTCTGTCTCAGAGGCAACAACCCAACCCACCCTGTACTGGTGGTCAATTACAACACATACATACACACATGCCATAGCTATACCAACCCACTGCAGACAGGTTAAGTGGAAATGTCACCCCCTGTCCCCCCATCAGTATAGATGGATATGCACAGCACTTGCACCCCTCCCCTCATCTTCAAGGAGCAGGTTTATAATGCCTGCTGAAAGGAAACAAAATTACACCTCCTTGGGACCTGATAGCATCCCTGTCTGCATCCTACATGAACTCAGACATGTCCTCCCAGCTCCATCACACACTGTAGTCAAACAAAGCTTAAGCACCATCCACACCCCATCCACATGGAAGATGACCACTGTCATCCCTCTACACAGAAGTGAATGATGAAGAGAGGATTATGCAATTTACTGGCCCTCATTGGGGGGAACATTGCACATAAGGACCAGGAGTGCAATGCAAACTGATACTGTGCTGATAGCTGGCAGGAGTATGATGTGGTTGTGAGTGCTGGCTACTGCTAGTCAATGTTGATGTGCAGGTGTGTAAATGCTATTGACAAATGTATGAGGTCCTGAGATGTGTTTCCCTGTTTATGCCTTCAGGTGCAATGCATCACGCCAAACATCCTGCTGACACGAAGGCTGAAACTGCAGTAATAACTAACCACATCATCCAGCACTACAGTGTAATGTTCAGCCGGAGCCAACAGCATCTGCGGGAGTGGACTTCCCGGTGGGACGACCTTGTCCACAGGCTAAACAATGTTGGCCTGCACACACAAGCATACGGGCAGGTCCAGCATTGTGCGACTGACCTGATATGCCATGCCTGGCAATGGGCTGCTGCCGTGGCTAGGGACCACACAGCCACAGGTGGGGATCCTGCCACACAGGCCCCACTTAAACCCACTGAGGAGATCCTTGCCAATCTTGGGGCACACACCCCACCCTAACATCAGAGTCCAGACAGCCGCAATGTGGAGGTGGGTGGCACCCACACAATGGGCGAGGAACATGCAGGTAAAGTTCCAGTAGAGATCAATAAACTAGTGTAGCAGCCATACTGACATCCGTAGAGTATCTAGATGCATAAGTCAGGTCAGAATGCAGTTATGGTTGGGTTTTGTAGTGCACAGACATGCACATCTATGGTGAAAGACAGCAAATTATGTAGTATTAGAGCTTGTACTATAAATGTGCAGAAAAGCTGCATTCATCTTGCATCAATGCCACATTTGAGATTGCTGAAATTACCTCTTTCTCACAACTACATAGGTCCCTCCGGTCTGGATGTGGAGCAGCATCCTGAAGCTGGTGAGTATGGAATTGTCCTGTTGTGGTTCACCAATACCCAAGGCATGTTAAGGGCATGCATTTTACCATGCACACAACTGTCACTCCTAGCCATATTGTGTTATGTGCATGTTCACTTGTGGTGGGGTTAACTGCATTGCATCACAGTGGTCATCACAGGGGCCTATATGTAGGAGATGTAACATTTCCATAGCATACCTCACAACCTGTTAGTGCAAGAAATCTGGACAGAGACTGACAAAATGGGGGAACAAAGGCCGGAAAATAGTGATATATTTGAAATATTACTCTTATACAGTGGATATAAAAAGTGTACACACCCCTGTTAAGATGCCAGGTGTTTGTGATATAAAAATTGAGACCACAATATTGCATTCCACACCTATTCCCACCTTTAATGTGACCTATAACCTGAACAATTCACTTGAAAAACAAACAAATCTATCAGGGGACCAAATATGAAGGATAAAAAACCTACAATAAGCTGGATGCATACGTGTGCACACCTGTCAACTAATACTTTGTCGGAGCAGCTTGTGATTTAATTACAACATTCAGACTGCTTGGGTACATACCTGCCATCAAGTAAAGAGACATTGAGTATCACCAAATAATGGTCTCCTGTCCTAGTATGATATTCTTGACATTTACTCAGTTGCCTGCTACAGCAAAAGCATCAGAGGGATCTCAGTGTTGAAAGGTATCAGTCAGTAGTAGAGTACAAAAACATTAACACAGCATTGCATATGCCATGGAACACAGTGAAGGCAGTCATCAAAAGGTGGAGTAGATATGAGACAACAGTGATGTTGCAAAGAACAGGACATCCCCCCAAACAGATGACAAGACATGACAAAAACTGGTCAGAGAGGCTGCCAGGAGACATACAGCAACACTGAAGGAGTTGCAGGAATCTCTGGCAAGTACTGGTTGTGTACTACATGTGACAAAACCTCCCATATTCTCCATAAGACTGGCCTATGGGGTAGGATTGGAAGATGGAAGCATTTTCCCACACAGAAAAACATCCAGGCCTGGCTACAATTTGCAAAATATTATATCAAGTCACTCAAGAGCATGTGTGAAAATGTGTTATGGTGTAATGAGACCAAGGTTCAACTTTTCAGTCACAATTCCAAAAGGTACGTCTGGTGCACAAGCAACACTTCGCATCACCCGATGACCATTATCCCCGCACTGAGGCACGGTGGTGGCAGTGTCCTGCTTTGTGGTTGTTGTTCATAAGCTGGAACTGGGGATTTAGTCAAGGTGGAGGGAATTATGAACAGTTCCAAATACCACTCACTTTTGGCCTAAAGCCATCAGGCATCTGCCAGAAAGCTGAAGATGAAAAGGGGTTTCACCTTTCCACATGACAATGACCTGAAGTATACATCCAAATCAACCTAGGAATGGCTCCACCAGAACACAATCAAGGTTATGGATTGGCCCAGCCAGAGCCTAAACCAATCTCTGATAGAAAATATGTGGTGTGATCTGTAGAGGGCTGTGAACATAAGATGCCCTTATAATCTGACAGAGTTGGAGGGCATTAGCAAGGAAGAGTGGCCAAATAATGCCATGTCAAGATGTGCCATGCTGATAAATTCCTTCCCAAGAAGACTGCATGCTGTAATTAAATCAAAAGGTGCTTCAACAAAGCATCAGTTTAAGGGTGTGCAGACTTGTGCAACCACCCTATTGTACATATTTCTTTTATTATATTTTACACCTAACACATTTGTTTGTTTACCAATTAGATTGCACAGGCGATATGTCACAATAAAGGTGGGCAATGTTTTGAAGTGAATTATTGCAGTCTCATTTGATATATTACAAGAACCTGGCATGTTAACAGGGATTTGTACACTTATCATATCCACTGTAAGCTTAGAAAGTTGTAGGTGTAAGGATTTTTTTTAACATACATTTACTGCAGGTTTTGGGGTCTGACACTCAAATGTATGTTATTAATTAGTGATGTCAATCCTCAGATCATCTCTCTAATGTGTCAGACAAACACAGGAGTTATGAGGAATAGGGCAAACACATGAGCTAGACATCTACACATTCTGCAAAGATCTGTACGGTTGTGAGGTGTGCTCTGTAGTAGCTGCCACTGTGCTATACAGGTAAACAGCAATAATGTGTACACGGGTACAGTGTGTGCTAGGTGAAGGGCCGTCAACTACTAACATTACTCACATATCCCAGAGGTGTATATTGTTAGTGACATGGAGTGAAAATGACTGCACTGCATGATGTTGAGGATCTGCCAAGAGTGTGTATGTTGTGGTATGACTGTGTGTCATGCATGTCACCATTTGGATATTGTGAGGTCTGTGTAATGCCTTTGTGCCACCTCACCTGTGTGTGTGTGTGTGTGTGTGTGTGTGTGTGTGTGTGTGTGTGTGTGTGTGTGTGTGTGTGTGTGTGTGTGTCACGCATGCATGTGTGTGTGTGTGTGTGTGTGTGTGTGTGTGTGTGTGTGTGTGTGTGTGTGTGTGTGTGTGTGTGTGCGAGCGTGTATGTTTGTACCAACCAAACTTATAGTGCAGGCATTAATTTACATATGTTGTCTTCCCCTCACAGGTGGCAATGTGGGTCATGGTCCCTCCCACACAGAATCTGATGTTAGTGCCTCTGTGGACTCTGACAAGGATGATAGTCATAGTGAGGCACAGGTGGGGTTGTCAGGGGCTGAATCTGTGCCATTGGTTGGCATTCCCTGTTGTCCACAACAAGGTTGGCATTCCCTGTTGTCCACAACATCCCTGCACACAGTCATGATGCCTACACATACCCCATCCCCAGTGGGCACAGATAATGGACAGCTGGTGGGTGGTGGCATGGTCTGAATGTGTGTCATGCATGTCACCATGGACAGTGGTCTCACCTTTGATAACCACATTGCCACAACAGTCAGGAAATCCTTCTATGTGGCACACCTCATCACTAAGGGCTTTTCATCCAGAAAAAAGGAGGTCATTGTCCCACTGTACTCATCCCTCATTAGACCCATTATAGAATACAATGCCCCATTTGGTATGCACCTCTCAAGACATCTGAAACAACTGGAAAGCCCACAGAAATACCTCACTAAAAGAATCACAAGCCTAAAGCAGGCACCTTATGCTGACTGTCTAAAAAAACTCCAGCTATACTCTGTCACATATCATCTACTCAGAGGCAATCTCTGCTTAACATACAAGGCCATGTCAAACCCAGAGCTGTTGGATATGCTGCACTTAAAGAAATCCCAATCCCTCAGAACCACATGCTCCAGGGATCTAAACCTACTCATCACAATGAACAAAACATGCTGGAGGGATAGATTCCTGACCCAGAGACTCCCCAGACTCTGGAATAGACTGCCCATAAATATCAAGCAGAGCGCCTCTTTGGCCCTCTTCAAAAGGAACCTTGATGATTGAATGGGAGATAGGAAATTCACCCCAGGGATCACATCAGTCGCCCTGCTAGACAGGGGTCCAGGGAAGTAAATAATTTGGAAAGAAATAGCCAGGGAATTCTTATGCCTAGGCTTGTATAGGCCCTAGGGCCGATAGCCTAGTACTAACCTATGAACCTATGAAGAGTCTAGTGTGGTGACTATGGCAAGTGTGGGTGTAGACACTTGCCATAGCCAGAGTTCAGGCAAGGTCCCACACAGGAAGATGGACAGGGGTGCTCAAAGGAGGACTGCTGCCTGTCCAGCCCCTATTACATGTGCCACAGAAGGTGTCACCAGATGCATGTTTTGGGACATCATGGAGGCACAAGCACATACTGACCATAACAGTAGACAAATACGGTCTTGGATGCACATCTTCCTGGTGTCCATGGTGACCTACATGACCTTGTTGAGGCCACACATGAGAATATTGAGGTCATGAATAGATGGTGGGGTGAGACCATGGCACTCCTTGACCATGCAATGTCTGTGCTGGAGCATGTGGTGGGAGGTGGGTGGCAGCCATGTGGATGTAGGTCAGCACCACAATCAGTTGAGGGTCTACGGGGCCATGCGCCTTCACACTCCTGTACTGGCAGTACCACCAGCACTACCAAAGGGAGGGTGCTGTCCACACTGCAACGCAGCAGGCCATGGGCATGTGGTCCTGGCCTGTCATGTCAAGGACACAGATCCAGCAGATAGCAGTCACCATTGTGGAGTAGTACTGCATCTGGCCTTGGGCTTGGTGGTGCCAATGAGAACTCTGGCAGGATGAGGTCACATGTCTGTGGCCAGAGATGATGAACTGTACACCCCACCAAGTACAGTCCACAGCTTTCTAACATACCCCTGTGTAGAGCAGTGACATAGTGTAATTGTGTGCATACAAACACACACACACACATCACCATCACTGCCAGGTCACCTCCAGATACACAGGCACCACCTCTGCACAGTCCATTCATAGCACACCCATCCAACCACATACACATGATGTCAACAGTATGTCCCAGCCTAGGCCTCTGGCAAACCCACACAACACTCTGTGCATCTGATGATACCTGTGCCATATCCCTGTCATCCATACCACTGATGCAGGGACATGCTAATATGTTTCTGATGCACAGGGTGAATTAAGTACAGTTTAGCTATGTAATGCTGTGTAAGATGCTATCAGCTGGCATTTGTGATGGGTACACTTCAGAGTGTGTGTTCCTTTTCAGCCATGATGCATTATTGGTGTTAGTAATGCTGACTGAATGTAGTCTCACATGCTGTAGTCTGTTTGTGTTCTAGGTGTTTGTGTGTCAGCAGGAAGCAGTCCTACAGACATTGCCAATGAGGAGTATGGCAGAGTGGTAACACATTGACCGCTTCATAGCCAAGGTACAGCTGTATATGTACACATTTATCAGGTCTCTGTAGCAATTATTGCATGTGCCACAGAGCTTATAGGGCTGAGGGCTGTATACAGGTAAGTCTATGGTGGTTGACATCAGCAGTTGTTGTAAAGTGGACAATGGTAAGTGTATTGGGTGGAACACACCTCAGATTAGTAATACCCACACCCCCAGAGAATACTGTGTCGACCAAACACATAGAGAATACTGTTCCCACACACACAGTCACACACGCACACATACATGCACAGGATCACAGTTACTAGTGTTGGGTTTGGAAACCCTACCCATTTAGTTAATGGTAGTACAGTGTTATGTGGTTATCACAGGTGGCATGGACCTAATAGTGTGATGAGTGTTTCAAGGTACCGGTAAAGTGAATAACATCACATGCCTTCATGAGGTATGGAAATCGGGGGTGTACTGCATGGGAAAGGACTCATAATATTGGCACCTATGTGTCAACACACTCACAAACACTGATATACACAACAATGCACTCATATTTGCCAGTACTGTCATTAGTATCCTTGCCTATCATGTCATTCATTCCATAACTGTTACATAGCTGTTGCACAGGGCTTATAGGGCTGAAGAGTGTCTAAAGATACCTCTACAGTAGATATAAACAGCAGGCTTCGTAAAGTGGACCTTGGGATGTGTACTGGGAGTACCATGGCCTAAAATTGTAAACCACAGCCACACAATGGATATAGAGAAAGACAAAAACACAGGTACCAGATGAACAGCTTGGTCTTCATTTCAGAGCAATAGTATGTATAAAAAGTCGAACTGCCACAGTAGAAGGAAAATTCTTTATTGCAAGGACAAAGTGAGCACTTTCATGACCTTCCAGGTCGCTTCATCAGACTTAATAAAACATCCCATACCTTCCTTTATATATATATATATATATATATATATATATATATATATATATATATATATACTTTCAAAGTGACCAATCAGTTAAGACAAACAATTAAATATTTCTATCAGATTCAATTAATTTAAAAATAGTAGAAAAAAACATAAATAGACATAAAACGGTTAAAAACAGTATGCAAGTTCAAATGTGAATGCCTATAGAACCATGTAGAAGGGAATTAGTGCTTTAAGGCTCTTGCCTTTAAAAATGGTTTCAAATAAACAGTTTCATTAATGCCTGGGGGTTTATCTGCATTTAGTTGTAGAATCCATTTTTGCTCAGCCTCTTCTGTTCTGTTTCTAATGTCATCCCCTCTGATATTTTCTTCCAGAACTTCTAAAACTTAAAATTTAAAAACATGGTGCATCCCTTCAGCTTCTACATGTTTAGCTAGGGCACTACTCTCCTTTTTGTTTACTATGTCCCTCATATGTTCTAAAATGTGTTCTTTGAGCATTCTGTTAGTCTTGCCTTTATAAAAAACTTTACAATATTAACAAAAGCTAAGATAGACTATATTTCTAGTCTTGCAGTCTGAATAGAAATTAAATTCAATTCTAAACTTTTGCTGTGGATGTACAAAAGTGTTACATGAGAAAATGTACTTACAAGCTCTGCAGTTCCTGCACATATATGTCCCTATCCTATCTGATACATTCGGGGACTTATGAGTTTGGGTTTTATAACATAACTGCCTTTTAAATGATTTTTTGTTTGTAAATGAGAAGTGAGGTTCAGAGTCTATGACGCCTTCAAGTTCTTTAGTGGCTAACAATATGTTCCAGTTCTTCCTAACTATATCACAAAATTGACTGACATCACTTACATATGTAATGGGGAACCTGAGTTTCTCATCCCTGGAGTCAGTTTCAGGGTTATTTCTTGTAGTTTGTTCTGATTAGTAAGGTCTACCCTTCCCTTGACATTTTTGATATACTCTTCTATGGTGGTGTCTATTTCTGTCTGGTTATATCCTCTATCAAGTAGTTCTCCTCTTAACACTCCCATGGACCTCTTCAACTCATCATTTTTACTATGTAATCAGGAGGCTCTCAGGAACTGCCCTTTTATAACACCATTTTTAAAATTTACCTGCAAGTACTCAAATGAACAGATAGAATTCTTTGATGCGCTAGTGACAAAGTCAGAAATGGGGCAGATGGCAACTAGCCTGTTTAGAAAACCAAGTAGAAATAATTCCATATTCCATCAAAACAGCATGCATTCAAAACATGTTGGCAAAAACATTATAAAAGGGCAGTTCTTGAGAGCCTCAAGATTACATAGTAAAAATGATGAGTTGAAGAGGTCCATGGAAGTATTAAGAGGAGAACTACTTGATAGAGGATATATAGCCAGACAGAAATAGACACCACCATAGAAGGAGTATATCAAGAATGTCAAGAGAAGGGTAGACCTTACTTCTCAGAACAAACTACAAGAGATAACACTGAAACTGACTCCAGGGATGAGAAATGCAGGTTCCCCTTTACATATGCAAGTGATGTCAGTCAATTTTGTGATATATTTAGGAAGAACTGGAACATATTGTTAGCCACTAAAGAACTTGAAGGTGTCATAGACTCTGGACCTCACTTCTCATTTACAAACAAAATGTCACTTAAAAGGCAGTTGTGTTATGAAACCCAAACACAAAAGTCCCTGAACAAATCAGATAGGATAGGGACATATATGTGCAGGAACTGCAGAGCTTGTAAGTATATTTTCTCATGTAGCACTTTTGCACATCCACAGCAAAAGTTTAGAACTGAATTTAATTTCTATTCAGACTGCAGACTAGAAATATAGTCTATCTTAGCTTTTGCCAATATTGTAATTTTTTTTATGTGGACAAGACTAATAGAATGCTCAAAAAATGCATTTTAGAACATATGAGGGACATAGTAAACAAAAAGGAGAGTAGTGTCCTAGCTAAACATGTAGAAGCTGAAGGGATGCACCATGTTTTTAAATTTTTCATTTTCGAAGTTCTGGAAGAAAATATCAGAGGAGGTGACATTAGAAACAGAACAGAAGAGGCTGATTAAAATGGGATTCTGCAACTAAATGCAGATAATCCCCCAGGCATTAATGAAGCTGTTTCTTTGAAACCATTTTTAAAGGCAAGAGCCTTAAAGCACTAATTCTCTTCTACATGGTTCTATAGGCATTCACATTTGAACTTGCATACTGTTTTTAACAATTTTATGTCTATTTATGTTTTTTTGTACTATTTTTAAATTAATCGAATCTGATATAAATATTTAATTGTTTGTCTTAACTGACTGGTCACTTTGAAAGTATATATATCAAGGAAGGTATGAGATGTTTTATTAAGTCTGATGAAGTGAACTGGAAGGGCGTGAAAGCACTCAATTTGTCATTACTATAAAGAATTTTCCTTCTAATGTGGCATTTCAAATTTTTATATATACTATTGACCCAAAGGATATAGTTCTCACTCAAAAACACACGGAGTACTGTTCTCACACACACACACACACACACACACACACACACACACACACACACACACATGCCAGGACTGAGATTAGAACCCCTACTTATCACTGCTACAGTGTTATGCATTTATCACACCCGCCACAAAGCTTACAGGGTGAAGAGTGTCCAAAGGTAATTCTAAGGTGAATGACATCACCAGACCATGTAAAGTATGTCAACAGGAGATGTACTGGGTGAGAATGGACTCCAAATACTTTTACCTACAGTTATACATGCTTACAAACACAAATACACTCATAGGACTGAGATTAGCAGCCCTGCCTATCTTGTTAGTCAGTCCATACTGTTACATAGTTCCTGCATGCAGCACAGGGGTTATGGGGCTGAAGAGTGTCAACAGATAACTTTATGGTTGCTGAAGACAGCAAGCCTTGTAAAGTGGACCTTGGGACACCTACTGGGTTTACCACAGCCTAAAATGTAAAACTCACCACCCCAATGGATATAGTTCTCACTCAGTCACAACACATGATACAGTTCTCGCACACACACACACACACACACACACACACACACACACACACACACACACACACACACACAGACATGCATATTTGTCAGGACTGAGATTAGAGCCCCTACCTATCTAGTTATTGCTACAACAGTGATATGCATTTATTGCATGCACCACAAAGCTTATAGGGTGAAGAGTGTCCCGCGGTTCTTCTAAGATGAACAACATCACCAGACTTTGTAAAGTATGACAGTGGGCAGTGTACTGGGAGAGTGAAGCCTAAAAATGCTGTATCCTACAAATATACACACTTACAAACACTTACACACACACACACACACACACACACACACACACACACACACACACACACACACACACACACACACACACACACTCATATTTGCAAGGACTCAGATGAGAACCCCTACCTACCTAGTTATTGGTACTATAGTGTTATGCAGGTACCGCACATACCACAGGGCTTGTAGGCTGAAGAGTGTCCCAAGGAACCTGTAAATTGAATAATATAACCAGCCCTTATAATGTATGGCAATGGGAGGTGTACTGGGTGAGAAGGGCCTCAAACTGTTTTCACCTACATGTTTACACACTCACAAAAACTTTTTATACAGATTAATGCACCCACACACATATGTCAGTGCTGGGATCCATAGGTTCATAGATTCATAGATGTGTACTAGGCGAATGGCCATGGAGCCTTTACAAGCCTAGCCCATAGGATTACTGGCATCGTGCCACCTCACGTTACTCCCCAGTGTGTCTATCAAGTATAGCTGCAGGAGTGATCCCTGGGGTGAGATTTTTATTCTCCATCCACTCATCCAGATTTCTCTTGCAGAGGGCCAGTGAGGTGCTCTGCTTGACATGTATGTGAAGTCTATTCCATAGCATGGCCAGTCTCTGGGTTATTAACCTGTACCTCCAGCATGTTCTGTTGATTGTGGAAATGGGTTGAGGTCTCTGGGGCATGTGGTGCGGACAGTTTGGGGTTTCTTTAGATGTAGCATGCCTAACAGAGCTGGGTCAGACATGGCTTTGTAAGTCAAACAGAGATCACCTCTAAGTAGTTAATATGAGACAGAGAATAGACAAAGGTATTGGAGTCTGTCCACATAGTACAGGTGTTTAAGACCTAGGATCCTTTTTGTGAGGTACTTTTGCAGCCTCTCCAGTTGTTGCAGGTGTATAGTGAGGTTACATTCCAAATGAGGCATTGTACTCGATGACTGGCCTAATGAGAGAAGAGTAGAGGGAGACAATGACCTCTTTCATCCTATTTGCAACACCCTTAGTAATGAGATGTGCCACATAGAAGGACTTTCTGACCACAGTGGCACTATGGTGGTCAACAGAGAGGTCACTGTCAACCTGTGTTCCCAGTTGTCTTATAATGACTTAAGTGTTCAGTGGACTACCATCAATGTGGTGATTCATGGGAAAAAGTTGTTCCCAAAGGGGATGGCGACACATATTCTGGCACTGAGCTTAAGTCCAGGGTTCTGACAACAGTCCTAGGTCTCAATGAGTCCTTCCTGCAGGATGTCAACATCACTTGGGGATGTAATAATAGCTCCTGCATTGCAGTTGTCTGCAAACATTGTCAGCTAGAGTCCCTTTGTGTTGGGCTGTACTTCAGAGGCATAGATACCAAACATGAGGGGACACAGGACCAAACTCTGTGGTACTCAACTCATGACTGGTCAGCAGTCTGACATGGAGTCTGCTGCTTTCACACCATGGGTTCTATCTGTATGCCAGTTTGCAACCCACCTACTGATGTAAGGGCTGATGCCTAGCTGAGTGTGTTTGTCTATGATTCCTGAATGGTATCAAAGGATTAGAGGCCCTGCCTATCTTGTATTTATTCCATACTGCAGATATTTTCAACCTTTTCATCTCGTGGCACACATAAACTAATTGCAAAAATCTTGCGGCACACCAAAAAATATATTATATTTTTTGCCTGACAAAAAATAGGTACAATTTTGATTGATTTGGAAAATCTTTTACTCTTGTTTTACTTGCATTTAATATTTAATGAGATATCTGAGCTTGATGTTGTTTTAGAATGTCTTTTGTGCAAGGGTGAATTTTAGACAGACATACTCATAAATCTTCTTCCATGGTTTCCAGCAGTGATCTATTTTTTGTTCATAATATTATTCATTGCAGAAAAGCTTGATTTGCACAAATATGACATGGAGAAAGGAAGAAGTGCTTCTGTTTCCTTTTTTTGTAATATTGGTGTGTTCAAAGATTGAAACAAATCAGAAAAAAATGCAACCTTATTGCATCAAAGCTCATCACTGAGAAAATCAGCTGAGAATGTTGTTTTAGTTCATAAAATCTTAACAGAACTTGACAACGAGATAACCACATAACTTCTTTTTATTTAGTTATTTGACATTTGTTTACTGAGAAAGTACAACTGGACATGGGTCTCTTTTCCGTAGAGGCCAGGGTAGAAAAGCTCCAGTTACAAGGATAATGTCAACATATACTAGCATACATAGAGTTCCAGTTGCAGACATTTCAGTAGTTTAAAAAAAACATTATAGCTCATATTGCTACAGTTGCATTTGAAAGAATCGAGAGGGTTATACACATGCAGATGTTGTTGCTATAAGTGTGACTGAAATGATAAAGACAGTTATAAACTTAACAGATGAGGTTACTACATCCTGTTATTTAAATAAAGAGAGTAGAAGATTGTTTGGGTGCTCAGGAAGGCCTAATCAGTGGAATAACAAGAACATAGCTAGGTGTGCACTAGGTGTGATAGAAGAAGTTTTTTTAATTGTGAAAGAGAGCTGTTAGAAGTTATTAGGGTTGGCTGCTTATTCCACATTTTAGGAATATAGTTAGAGAATAGAGATTTCCCAGCTGAGTTCTTGGCTTTGGTGGATACTGAAGTGTAGAGATTAGGCTGAGGTATATGGTTGAATGAGTTTTTGGAGAGAAGGGGTTTTATTGGGGTGGTGAAGAATTTTCTAGGCAAAGGTTAGCTGATTAAAATGTGAAAGCTATGGGAATTTGCACCAATTAAGCTGTTTTAGTGCTGTACAGAGATGTGATTTATGTAACGCTCCACTGGCAAATCTTGCTATTTTATTGTAGCAAGATTCCAGTTGGCTTAGGTCAATTTTGAGGAGATTGGGGAGGCTTAGAGAAGGGTTGATAGAGGGTATGTGTGGGCTATAGTAACTTTCATGTTATTTGTAAGAAATTGTTTGGAGAGAAGGGGTTTTATTGGGTTGGTGGAGAATTTTGTGGGCAAAGGTTAGCTGATTAAAATGTCTATATAGGAGACCTATTTTCTTGTGAACCTTTTTGATGGCTTGAGCTTTGTGAATATCAAATTTCAGGTTGTTATCCATTTCTACCCTGAGCAGTTTAGTGTGAGTGCTTGGGGTGATCATAGTTTGGTTCATAGAGAAGATATTAAAGGACTGGAAAGATGTGGGGAATCTGGTTGGGCTAAAAAGGAGGAGCTTAGTTTTTTGGGGGGATTTAGAATTAGCTGGGAGTTAGTCAGCCAGGTTTCTACTGACAAAACGAATCTTGGGTTTTAGTGTGGAGGTCTTCCAGTGTGGGTGAAGCACATATTAAGGTGGAGTCATCAGTGTATCTGTATTGTACTACAGAGGCTTGTGGTTCTGAGGCCCTGAGGTGGTTAGTGAACAGAGAGAATAGTTATGGTCTAAGGATTGAGCATTGCAGAACCCCTAAGAAGAAGGGAAGAAGAGAAGAGGGTTAGCTTTGCCACTGGAAGGCTTGCAGTCATCCTGTTAGATAGCTTTCAAATCATGTAATAGTGGAATTGCTGAAGCTTAGAGTGAAGAAAATATTGATAAGTTTATTGTGATTGGCCAGGTCAAAGGTCTTGGATACGTCTAAAAATATGTCTGATACAAATTCTCCATTGTTTCTATGGTGGTTAAAAGTGTTAGTAGAGGAAAGTAATGCTGTGGTGGTGCTGTGAAAGGGACAGAAGCTGTGTTGGGTGTTTGATAGTAGTTTGTGTGTGTAAGAAGGTAGTCCATTAGTTGGGTGTGCATGGTTCTTTCTAGTATTTTGGATAAGGGAGATAGAATGGCAAGTGGATGATAACTGGTGAGCTCAGTGGAATTATCACCCTTGTATAGTGGTAGAATGTGGGAGGTTTTCCATATTATGGGCTCCTGCCTTTCAGATATTGCACAGTTTATGAGCATGACTATTTGGTAGGCTATTGCTTCAGCTATACTTTGTAGAAATTCTGCTGGAAGGTTGTCAGCGGATAGAGTTGATGGTTTAAGTTTTTGAAGTATTTTGTTTACAGTTAGTTCAGATGCTTAGTGTAGGTTGAAGTGGGATGTGGAGTCTTGGGATTTAGTGCTGTTCTGGAGGGCAAGAGAGGTAGGGTTACTGTCGAAGTCATGAGAGTTTGCTAGGGATTGGACAGTTTCTGTGAAGAATTTATTACATTGGGTTGCAATATTATCAGAGCTGGTTGTTGTTGTGACAGGGGTGGTGGATTTACCTGGTTGAAGTATGTTGTTTACTGCTTCGCAGAATTTTTGGGGGCAGGGTTACATGTTTATTTTGGATATTGTGGTAATAGTTGATTTTGTCTAATTTTATTTTTTTATTTTATTCTGAAGTTCTAGATATGCTTGCTTAGTTGTTTGTATTTTTTTAAATTGTTGCCAGGCTTCGTCTCTAGCCCTGAGTAGAAATCTACATTCTTTAGTAAGGGTGCATACTTAGATTTTACTCTGATAGTTATGAGGGGAAAATAGGAGTTTAATATGTCTAAGAATGTGTTGCTGAATGGGTTAACTGTGTAGTCAAGAGGTAACTGTTTTAGAGATTCCCACTTACAACTATTTAGCGTGGTGATGAAGCTATTTAAGTTGAATTGTTTTTATTTCTGATTAAGCAGAAGGTGGGTTGGATGACTTAGTGAGTCTGAGTTCTAAGAAGGATGGTTGGCTGATGGTCACTTAGACTGTCTGACAGACAACCTGATTGAGATGCCTGAGAGGGTTTGCTAGAATTGGCTGTCTTTTGGAAGATTTATCAGTCCTTGTAGGCAAGGTGATGAGTTGAGTAAACCCATGGAGGTTTATGTGGGAAGATGGATTTTCTGAGGAGCAGTTAAACCAATCTATGAAGCCTCCATCAGAATTATTTCTTGTCGGGCGAGAATTGGATATCCAAAGTAGTATGTTTTCCAGAGTGGGGGTATTATTTCCTGGTGGGATATAAGCACCAATAATATTAATGTGCCTTTTGGGATTCATTTTTAATTTGGCAAAGATAAGTTCAGCATTGTCAAATTTAGGAATGTTTATGTCTACGTGGTCTAGAATTATGTGATTTTTTTAAATAATATAGCTACTCTTCCTCCCTTTCTAGATTTCCTGTCTTTTCGTACAATATTGTAATCTGGGGCTGTTATTTCATTGTTAATACTGTATGGAATGTTGTTAACTTTTGTATGGAATAACAACTGCATGTGAGAAGCTTCCATTTGGGAACATAGTGCTGCAAACAATCTTGATTGTAACAGCCTGGTTTTATATAACTGACAATTGTGACATTCTCGTCTACTACTTTTTTCAGCTCGGGTACCAATGATTTTGATGCTAGTACTTCTCTGTGGAGAAAACAATGAGTATAAATAATTCTAGGATTCTTTTTTTTGAGCCAGTGTAACAAATCCTTTTGCACTTCATGACATAGAGTGGGCACCCTCCATACAAATACTGATGCAGGACAATTTATGTCAATTGCTAGTCCCTCCCACCAATAGGGGCTTATTGTCCTTGAGCACAGCCAAAATGACAATGTTGCATTTTGTATCCATGTGTATTTGGGCTAGTCAGAGCATCTGTGCCACAGTACCTCACCTCTGATTTACTTAATTCAAAATAAAATGGAAACAGAGTGGCTTTTGATGAGTTGTGGAGTGATATTTTCAGTGGCAACAACAGCAGATGAATGAAGTAATCCTTACATTTTAAAAGGCTAACCATCTTTTTAAAAAATCTTTTGACCTCTCAAGGCACATCAGTGTGCTGTGGCACACTGGATGAAAACTCCTGCCATACTGTTACATAGTTATTTCATGTGGCACAGAGCTTATAGGGCTGCAGAGTATCTACAGCTACCGCTACAGTGGATGACAATAGTGGGCCTTGTAAAGTGGACATTGGGATGTGTACTGGGTGGACCACAACAAAAAATTGCAAAACCCACCCCCAATGGTTAAGTTTCCCAACCAAACACACACACACACACACACACACACACACACACACACACACACACACACACACAGGACACTGTTCTCACACACACAAACACACACACAAACACACACACACACACGCACACACATGCACACACACACACACACACACACACACACACACACACACACACACACACATATTTGGTTTGGCCAGGACTGTGATTAGAACCCCTACATATCTAGTTATTGTTATTACAGTGTTATGAATTTGTTGCATGTACCATGGAGCTTAGAGGGTGAAGGGTGTCCCAAGGTACTTCTAAGGTGAGGAACATCACCAGCCCTTATAAAGTAAGGCAATGGGAGATGTACTTGGTGAGAAAGACCACAAAATACTTTAACCTACAGATATAAACACTTACACACACATTTGCCAGGACTGAGAGCAGAACCTCTATCTAAGTAGTTATTTGTACTATAGTGTTATGCAGTTATTGCACATGCCACAGAGCTTGTAGGGCAAAGGGCTGCCCAAAGGTACTTTTAAGGTGATTGACATCAGCAGGACTGCTAAAGGAGGGCAATGGGAAGTGTACTGGGTGTGAATGGGTTCAAAATTTTTAATGTACAAGCACACACACACACACACACACACACACACACACACACACACACACACACACACACACACACACACTTTCACATTTGCCAGGACTGAGATTACAACCCCTACCTAATGAGTTATTTGCACCATTGTGTTACACAGTTATCTCTTGCGCCACAATGCTTAAAAGGCTGAGGGCTGCCCAAAGGTACTTCTAAAGTGACTGACATCAGCAGGACTGGGAAGTGTACTGGGGATGAATGAGCTCAAAATTTTTAACATACAAACACACACACCTTTACATTTTCCAGGACTGAGAGTAGAACCCCAGCCTAATATTTATTTGCACTATAGTATTATGAAGTTATCACACACACCACAGAACTTTTAGGGCTGAGGCCAGTTGAAAGGTACTTCTACTGTAAATGACATCAGCAGATCTTGTGAAGTAGGACAATGGGAAGTGTACATTTGCCAGGACTAAGATTAGAACCCCTACCTAATTAGTTATGTGTACCATAGTGTTACATAGTTATTGCTCATGCCACAGAGCTTAAAGGTCTGAGGGCAGCCCAAAGGTACTTCTAAGGTGACAGACATCAGCAAATCTTGTGAAGTAGGGCAATGGGAAATGTACTGGGTTGGAAAGGACTAAAACACTTATTCCTACAAACACACCCCACCCAACCACACTTACATATGCCAGGACTGTGATTAGAACCCCTACCTATCTAGTTATGTGTGTTGCAGTGTTACACAGTTATCACATGCACTATAGAGCTTACAGGACTATAGCTAGTCCAAAGGTACTTCTAAGGTTAATGATGTCAGCAGACGTAGGTGATGTGATATTATAACCCCCGCCTCAGTACCATCAGACAATGAATCTCATCTTCACGCTGGCACATGCCAGTGGTTACAACTGATATGCAACTGTCTGCAGCAGGATATCACTTTCTGCCATTCAGGATATCCATGTGTATGACTCACTCTGTGTGTGTGTTTCCCTGTGTGTATCACTCTATCACTGTCTGTCTCTCTCTCTTCCCCATGTCTATGTGTTTGTATGCTTGACATATTGTAATATGTTGCCCATATATGTATGTCTGTATCACATGCAACAGATGCAGATATACCACATATGGGCCACCTACAGCTGGCTGTGGGTAATCTTGTCTGATGGGTGTGTGTGGAGACAGGTGCATATGGCTGTGTGTATGCAAAGACATCTGCACAATACAGATATATTTAGTCCATTGTGATTTCAGACATGGGCTTTATTTCTCTAACTCAGACATGGGATTTATTTCTCTAAGTGTAGGAGCATGCCCAGTATGACCTTCTATAATAAGTGAGATAAAATCTTCGGCAAAACACCATGGCTTAGTTACTGTTGGTTAAAAACACTTAGCAAAATGAACACTTGTGCAGGAAATCACTTTATTGGATAAAATGCAAAAAAAAAGATGAGCGCTTTCAGCTGTATTAGCATTAATCATATCATAAATGTGCAATCATCTGAAACCATTTAAAAATAAAATATAACCAATCATATTAATTACTAAAATTAACTGACCAATAGAAAACATTTCATACTAGCTTAAACATACATTATTAAAAATCCAATCATAAGTTACTTGAAAATCAGTGAACCAATTCCTAATAGAAGGTGGAGTTGAAACAATAATAACAATACATCTAATCGCAAAACATATGCAAATTAAGTCTTAATAATCTTAATAAAGTGATTTCCTGTGCAAGTGTTCATTTTGCTAAGTGTTTTTAACCAACAGTAACTAAGCCATGGTGCTTTGCCGAAGATTTTATCTCGTTTCTTCAGTTTTTGTTCCTCAGCAACTTTAGCAGTGTCAACAGAGTTTTTTTTCTACTTGCTTGACTGTTTCTCAGTAACACTGCACATGGCCGAGAATCCAAGCCTAATGAAGGACAAAATGAAGAGTACTAACTTTGTTCACTTTTTGAGCAACTCCTCTAATCCTCTTCTGCAATTGAACTTGAACAACACTAGACTGGAAATGCCTACAAATGGCATTGACAATTCAAAGGAAATTGACTTTCTTGCTATCTTCTGAGAGGTGGTAAATTCAGCCTATAAATTGAAAAGGCTGCAATGGCAGCACTTTCACCTTGAAGCCTGTATTTTTCACAAAGTTATAACATGGGGCATGAGGGTGAAATATCTACCTACTTATGGTAATTAGTACCCAGATCTACTTGTCCAATGGCAAAAGATTAATCTTGAGACCAGCTATAGATATATGAACCTACTGATTGATTATTTCAAGCTGGAAGAAGATAAGATTGCTACCAATATTAAACAAAAACAGGAGGAACTAGAAAAATTGCATCTGGAAGACTCCTTTTTGCAGAAATTGGAAATGCTATGATTTAATTTGAATGTATATGATAATAAGCTCAAGGAACAAAAAGCTAAGAAGTTAGCTTGTGATTTCCAGGACTTTAGGAAAGGACATATTTTTAAATGGCCAAAGGAAGTACTAAGACCATTTGGAAGAGATAAACCCCATGCAAAGGAATAGTTCTTACCGTGATTCAGATGAAACTATTAGTCAAGGAGGAGTCTTTAATAATTTAATTTCTGATTTACCGGTGGGGCCTAGAGGTCTTTCCACCAATCTTTCTTCAGAAGCAGAGACATGTGAAGTTGGACCAAGTCATGCACCCCAAACGCAAGGTAGCAGAAATCAAGATGTCAGCATCTCTCCCCCACCAGTCATGAGACCTAGGAAGGGGGTAGTCCATGCTGCCTTTAACCTTCCATTACTGTTTTTGTCAAGCAGCAGTTTCATTGGAACTCCAGAGGTCAGAGCTAAGAAAGGAAACGCAAGAAGTTGACTTAGTTTTCAATTTGTCTCATGCAATTCAACCTCCAGAATATATACTAATACTTTCAAGAGGTTTGAGTTTTATACCTGCTTTAAACTCCAACCTCAATGAATTTGCAACAGATCTTCGATTGTTCTGTAGAAATGTGACCCTTAAATCCATCTTTGGAAACAAAGCTGAACATTCTGTGTCAAAGTTCAAAAACCAAGTGAGTTCACACCTGTAAACCATGTAGCAGTTGAAATGCTCTTATGCTTATGTGAATGAGAGATGGCTAAGGTGAGGGAGCAGACACTCTACAAAGGAGGCTTTCATAATATTACTCAAGCCAAGTGAGCTGCTCTTAATGACTTAAGAACAAGAGAAGATCTAATTGTCAAACCAGCGGACAAAGGAGGTGGAATTGTAGTAATGGGCTCTGATTGGTATGTTGATAAAATGAAACTGATGCAAAATTATGTGACCATGTATAGAAAATTAAACACAAGAGATCTAGAGAAAATGATTAATAAATTTAATAATGATCTCTATGAATTGCTCATGGAAAGGTGCTTATGCAATGAGTTGTATGACTTTTTCATGGTTTCCAACCCTACTATACATACCATAAGTGGACTTCTGACGATCCACAAAGATCTCCTTGATCTACTCCTACGTACTATTGTTTCAGAAGAGGATGGATCACTGAACCCCTGTCAATATTCATAGAAAATTAACTTAAACAGGTACTACCACAAGGCAAAATGGTACTAAGGGACACTGGCAGTTTTCTGATTGATTTGAGAATAGTAACAGCAAATTTAAGAGATTTATGAGATATACTTTTAGTCACAATTAATATTAATAGCCTCTTCATGGTTATTCCCAATGAATTTCATATTAATTCCATTTATAACTTCTTGCACTCTATAGGTGCACCTACAGACCCTATTTGACATCTATTAGAGCTGGTTCTGGAAAACAACACCTTTGTATATGGACAAGATCTTTATCTACAAACATGGGGGGGGTCACCATGGGCACCCCATGTGTGAATAGTTACTCTAATCTAGTCCTATTCCAATGGGAAACATATCAAGTGTTATGTGATCTAAATCCTTGGTATCAACATCTATACTATTATGGTCATTTTGTTGATGACATTTTTATCTTGTGGAAAGGCAATAATGAACAATTTACTCTATTCACAGATTATCTGAACAACACCACTGGTTTCTTGAAATTTAAAGTAAATTATTCAAACCAAGGAATTGACTTCTTGGATATGAAGATCTTGTTAGATCCTGCAGATGGAATTCAAACCAATCTCCACAGAAAAGACACATGGAGAAATCATTATTTACATAGACAGAGCATGCATCCTAAACATGTCTTCAACAATATTCTGGAAAATCAAGTTACCAGAATCTCTCATTTATGTACTAATTAACATGACTTTCAACAAGAGTTTGCTCAATTGCAGCACAATTTGAAATCAAGGGGATACAAGGATATGGATCTTAAACTGACCACTGATATTAACACCATTAGACGTAGACAAGGTCGCCGTATTTCAGCCGACCAGCTAATTTTTCTTTACCATCTAAGATCAGAAATGATGACTCACACATGAAGTGCCTGATGACCTTCAGTAATGGTAGTAAATGTGTCTGTGAGACCATTAGGAGATTCTGGCCAGTTTTAACAGCAGATGTCAAGATTAAAGATATTGTAGGGGATCACCCTAGATTTTGCTATAAAAATAGAAAAAACCTCAAATGGCTTGTTTGTCAAAAAGATGGATTTACTAGACAAGTGATGTCAAACAGGAAGGGTACCTTTAGATGCCATTGATGCAAAGCATGCACTTCTATTGATGGCAGACATACTTTTTCTCATCCAGTCTCCAATCAACAGTATATTTTTGATGCATATGCTAACTGCAATACACAGAATTTAATTTATTTAGCTTCTTGCTCTAATTGTAAAGCCTTTTATATAGGCAAAACCAACCAGCATTTGAAGGATCACATTCTACGACATCTATGGGATATAAGAAATGGTGATCCCAATAATGCATTGTCAGTGCATATTGCTACTTTTCCCGACCATAGTTTTAAGTTCCAAGTAATAGAATGTATTCATCAGACAGCAAGAAAAGAAGATGTAGTGATCCGCACTGAAATTAAGGAAATTGAATGAATTGTGAACCTTAGAGCCCATTGCACTCCAGGAATAAATAATGTGGTTCCACTTAAACCTATATTGAAGGCAAGGAGACTGAGTAAATGTTAACATCAAAGAGGTCCTTATATGTCCCTTTTTGGCTTATATGTAGCTGAGTATTTAGGATTCTATGACATAGCTGACTGTTCTGTCCATCATTGCAAAGACATTGTTTATTTTGGAATATTAAGAGGTTTCTATATGTCCTTGTTTGATTTGTATTCAGTTGTGTACCTAGGGTTTTATGGCACATTTGACTGCTTTGTTCATCAATGCAAAGACATTATTTATGTTTGATATGATGTCACTATTATCCATGTCTGACATGGTTTCAAGACAGTTCTCCATGGATGAAAATAGCTTTTCATCCTGGTTTGACTTATCTCTAACTTGTCGTACAGCCTATTGCCTGTAAATTGTAGATAGAAAATCCTTCTGTTTAATTATTGTTAGTTTATCTATTTTTGTTTAGATGTTTTTGTGATTAATTTTGTTTTATTTGCATTTTCTTGTTATTTATTTATATTGGAAGGCTAGTCACTTTCAATACATTTGTTTTCTTTGGGTGTTTATTTTTGACTTGTTATTTGCCTTTGCTACTAAGGCATGACATCTTTGCATGTTGAACAGTATAAGCTAAACTACTATGCCAAGATGTTTTGGGTGATCACTTTTTAACCTGTCCTTTTCCTTTGTTAATAAGGCATATTTTTATTTGGGTATAATGTTATTTTTGCCTTCCCAACAATGCAAGTTAGTTGATTTTGTTAAGATGTTCATATGCAATCATCCATGCTTTTTGAGCTTTACCTATGATTATTGTTGTTTGCCTCATAACCACTAGAGGACTAGTTATCATCAACACAGGTGCTGGACTTTAAAAAATAACTTACTCTTTCTATTATTATTGTTTACAATGTGTGCTGGTTCTGATTCTCTACTACGAAAGTCATTGATGTATGGTTAGTAAGATATTTTCTGCTAGATAATGCTTACCTTCTGAGAAGGGTTTCTACAGTAAGTGTGAGAATCAATTGCAGGAATAGTTGTAACTCCAGTCCAGGGTGTTGTGTGCTACAGCCATACCTTGCAACCTGTTTGTGCAAGATATCTGGAGATAGGCTGCCAATATGGGGAAACAATGAGCCAAACATAGGGAGATACTGTAACTATTGCTCTTATTGATGTATGAGTTGCTTGAGTTACAGGGTTTGTTTTAGCAGACACTTTCTGACTTATGTAATGTTTGACATGGTAATGTATTTTGTCATTACCTACTGACAGATATCATGAGATCATCACAGTCATTTACCAAAGAAATACAAGATAGATGATGCACAGACCAATATTATGAGGCAAAGGCTAGATATTCTTGCACAATCCAGCCAGTTTTGAGGTGTGGCAACAGCCGATTGACTGATGAAGCTGTGTAAAAGGTCCAGCACCTTGATGATATACTGGCTAGGGATCTCCTGGTTGTGCTGTATTCTTCTTACCTGGAAGGTCATATCCTGGTGTGGCAGTACCTGTCAACTGTACAGATTCTCACAGATTATCCAGATTCATGCCTCATATATCTGGTCAGTTTCTCTTAACATTGTGGTTTTCTAGCACATTTGTTGCAAATCACTCAGGGTTGCAGTCAGGGAATAATGACCGAACATTAGAGTTTCAGACTTCACATCCTTCATGACATCCATGCTACTACACACACCCTCTGTTATTCTATCACCTTTCTAACATTATGAGAGCATTATTTCAAGTGTCCCTATCGTTGGGCCATTATCCTACCATTATGTATGGCTTGTCCAGACTTCTTGCTCTACGAGGTTGAGAGGTATGCTATTAGCATTTAGCTGCATGGCCTTTCATTTGCATTTTGTTGACTGTGTTATGTCGGTAGTAATGACCCCATGACATTCCCTACAACAGCACTATGGGTGAGGCATGGGCCTTTGCCAGAGACCTGTAGCCATGTGAGACTGCTGCAGGCCATCTGTAGCAAGGCAGTGTTTTCTATCACTCGTATGTTCCCAGTCTGCCAGGCAGTGGATTCCCCTGGGGTGACAATGGTAAGTGAGTCCGGTGTTACTGACAATCACCTTCTGTTCATATTGAGCCATCACTCTGGGTGACAGCAGGATGCTGCTTACAGCTAGGGACATACCTGAATGGGACACATATTCAGCATGCTGCATCATGTCTGTCTTTCTATAGTTCGGGAGATACTTCTGACATCATTCACACCACCATGGACCAGGCTAGTGTGATACCTGTGCCTGTTGTGTGGTGACTTGAGTGCATGTGTGATATGGCAGATTATGGCACCTGCCAAACAAGTAATCATGAATTTCTCCTTATCCTGCCTGGTGTGTGGCACATCTGTGTGTCTCACAGTGGTGTGTTCTATGAGTAATATGTTGTGTGCATGGTAAGGCATTAGTGTTTGCAGGACCCTGGTGTGTGGTGTATGTGTGGTCTGTGGTGTGAAGGTTTGGGAAGTTCTCATGTGTTTATGCCTCTGAGGAGTCCTTTACTTGGGCTTTGGTTTGTTATGGACCTCCACTTATGTGGGTGCGTGTTGTGTATTTGCAGGTAATGCTTACTGACTCCATACACTGCAGGCACCTATGTTACTGCAAAATGTGCTCTGGTGTGCACATTCTCCATTTGTCTGGCCAGTGGTTCCGCTCTCCCTTCTGTGTGTCTCTTTATCCTTCTGCAGTCAGGTCACAGGCTTTGACCACAGTGGCTGCTGTTATGTATTTGTAATTCTGGTGTGAGCATGGTAAATGAAATAACATCACACACAAGGTTATGGACTACACACCTCTGAGCATACCTATTTGGCAGGTTGTCCATCATTGCACCACTACATTTTCTGGGGTCCTCCGACATTTTTTGTTACTATGGTATTATGTAGCTACATGTTGGGCTAGCTGCCAAACTGTCACTGACTCTGACATCTGGACAGGCCCACATATGACAGTCAGATAAAGGACCACACATGGAGAAAGGGTGTTGATACTGTTCTGCCATACCTAGACAGCTGGGGGACCAGTTTGTTACTTGTTTGCTTTCTGTTATGGGTGTGACATCTGCTTCTCCACTGTCTGCCATTGATGCTTTGACATGACCTTTTCTTGTTTTGCAGATACTTTGCAGGCAAATGCAATGTTAGGGCAAGCAGAACAGATATACAAGGCATACTTGTGCTCCTTCTGGGACAACCTACTATTCTAGGGGTATGGCTGTTGGCTAGTGACATGTTGTCAGTGCTGACACAGTAAGGTAGCAGTTTTTTATGACCTGCCAGTACACTGACCTTCAGGTACCTGCTGTGCTACTAGTCACCATACCTCTCTACGTATGTGAGCCAGACATCTGGACAAAGCCATACGTAATTGGGTTACGAAGGCCTACGTATGGAGACCATTTTAACTATTGGCCTTACAAACCTAGAAGGGTGATACAATAACAGATTTTGCATTAGCATGCATTTTTTATAGGGTATGAAGTCTGAGACACTACAATCCATCATTATTTTCTGACTTTAGACTTTCATGGTTTGCCAACGATTTGCCACACAACCACTATTTCATGATAACAACACCACAAATATGATGCAAACCTCTGTACATTCTGCAAAAGGTCTGTACAGTTGGGAGATATGGTAGGCACTGTGTAGGATACTCTGACCTGTGCACTGTTCATATGTGTGGCCCCCGGTCTATGACCTGTCCAGCTTACCGGCAGTAATGGATATTGACATCCGGACAGTGTGTACAACTCACACCACAGGTGTAGTTGACATGTGAAATAGTTGGCACTGGGATTCTTGGAACATAGCCCTGTCTACCACAGTACTGTACCTAGGCCACTAAGACACAACAGCTGGGAGTAAGTGCTGGCCACATCCTGACAGTATTTCCCACGCATATACATAAAGAATTGACCCCTGCATATTGTGGACATGTCACAAGTTATCCAGTTGATTTGGACAGCCCTGGCAATATGTGCTCTGCTGCTATTAACCTACATACTTGCATGTTACTGCATTTCTATGGGAATATGGGTGTGGGGGGGGGCACACCTGTCAACAGTACACATTTGCACGGACTGTGCTGATATTGGCTTTACATTTTGGTTCCATTTAGCATAGTATTGTGCCCTGTCTTGGAGAATAGAGGCATATCACTAGAGACTACATATTAGATTGTAATGGCATACAATTGAGTTTCAGACTTCTTACCCTTTAGAGCCTTACTGCAACTGCAAGGCCTGCTGTGATATCATTGTGTAAGTCTGTAGGGGTTATTCCATCATTGTCACCATTTGTGGGCCTGGCCAGACATTCCTTTATGGTTTTCTATGGCTGACTTGCTGGATGAGTCTGAGGGGTGAGTATGGGATCCCTATATTGACATCCATGCATGTGACCTATGACCCCCCCCCATTAGTTGGTCCCCCACATATACTGCAGTGGGATTTGTCACCTTGGATAATACTGCATAATGTGGGGAAGCCAGTATTTGGCAGACATTTCCTTGTGTCTCACATAGCTGTCAGTTGTCTGTTGCTACCCCAGTGGACCACCCCATTCCCTTGCGCATGCAGCGATACCATAGATATGCTACCAGAACATACTACTCTGTTAATTTATTGTTTAGAAGACTGACTTACCTTGTGCTGTTGAGATGCACACAGTACACTGCCTATACAGGGTAAACTACAGGTAGTATGATGTGATGTGTGTGGTATCCATTTTACTGTGTGTGAGAGTTGGAGAGAGGTGTCAGTCCCTGGGTCTCTACAGAGTCAGTGTGTGTGCTATGCATTGCCTCTTTGCCAAGGCCTGGGCATACTGGGCACACCTCCATCTGCCTACTGGAACAGGCTCAGGGGCTTCCTCCACCGAGTCCCTCTGTGCCTGGGTGGAGCTTAGCAATGGTGGGGAGCTGTGTGGCCTTCCCCATGCTGTTCCTACTAAGGCTGTTTCTGCAGGATCATATTGTGTAGCATGGTGCATACTATGAACATGTGTGCACATATGGCTGCAGAGTACTGCAAGGCTCTACCAGATATGTCAAGGCAGCGGAACCTTAACTTGAGCATTCCAAACACATGCACTATGATGATCCTGGTTTGTTCATGTGCCTCATTATGGCATTCCTGATTGGGTGTGTGTGGATTTCTGATGGATGTCATTATCCACAGGCTCCAGTACATAGCCAGCATCCCCCACCAGATGGCCATATGGGATGCCCCCATTGGCAAATGATTGGTACAGCTGTGACAAATGCCAGATGTGGGAGTCGTGATAGCTTCCAGGGCTGTCAGAACACACATTCATGATAATGCCCTGGACATTGCACACAACCTGGCAGTTGATGGAGGGGATGTCCTTGTGGTTTATGTAGACCCTACCCCGTTTACCAGGCGGTGCTTTGATGTGGATGTGCATACAGTCTATCGCACCCAGTACCTCTGGATAGTCTGCTACATGGTAGAAGAGACACATATTGCTGGTCCTCCCCTCACGGGTGTTGGGGAAGGAAATGTGCTCACCAGCATGTGGTGGCATGGCATCCAGGAACTGGAGTGGTACCCTGGATGCAGATGCCCTGAGACCCCCATCATGTCCTCAGTAGGTCTTTGGAAAGTACCTGTAGCTAGTATTCTTAAGACTTCACATACCTTGGTATCCACTGGGATGGGTTCCCCTCTGTTGGATCTGGGTCTGAGTTGAGGCTGGCACAACTTGATGATTTGCTGAAGTATGTCACTGTCTACCCTGTAGCACTCTATTATCTCCAGATCATGTAGCCTCTGGTAGGTTACCCTGGTTCTGTACACTCTTCTCCTCCACCTCAGTCTGGGGCAGTTGTCAGTATTATCCTCCTCTCTGCCCTCAGCCTCTAGCTCATACTGATAGATAAAAGCAACGGCAGCTCCTAACATTTTTTGGTTAAAATTCTCCCACATGTATGCACCAATGGTGCAAGGTTTGTGGGAAAACCAGACAGAAAGGTGCTTCCACAGTTTATACTGTTGTGCTGCAGATGCTGCCTGTATGATTGGCTGGCTATGATACATTCCACCTGCTTGCTATTTTATTTGTACTTGATTGCTTTTATTCTGCTATTTGACTTTTTTTTTCTTTTTTACCTTCTGATTTCCACCCCTTTTAAACCCCAAGGCCCACCGCTCAAACCCGGTGCCCAAATGTAAACAGTCCTGCTATTTCACTTTTTTTTTTTTTTAGACCTGGTGCACACAGCGCAAACTCATTTAGCTAAGGTAAACAATGAGAAATGGCCCTCCTCTGGACATGAACATGCTTTTCATTTCATAAGTCAATACAGCCTCTGACACACACCCTTGTTTAGCTGTGCTTAGCTAAGCTCAAATGGGAGCCATGGAGCTCCAGTGTGCTTACACCAAGCATGACACACCTCCTTTTCATGTCAGCTGCTTCTCCTGCTTACACCACTGCCTTATAGCTCCTACACAGTTAGGTGCAGCCAGTGAATGGTCTCCCCTTTAGTGATTCAGTATAATTTGCTCATTTGAATACCCCTCTGCCTTAGTCCCTGGTTACACCACTACACCACAGCCTTCCTCCTTAGCAACCAGTGTTACCTGTTATTGTTCTGATTCTGCATGCCATACACTATAATGGCAAAATGCAGATTTCACTTAAAATTGCCTTTTCACATTTTTTTCTTTATTTTCAGCCCGATCCCATTTGTGTACCACTGCCCTATGCTTAAACGGCCGAGATCAGCCAAAAATAAATAAATAAACATTGATTTTTATAATTTAGCAACACTTTTCCATGCCAATGGCCATATATTTGGCCATTGGCATGCCTAAGGAGTATAATACATGCTTTACTTTGAGCTGTCGTGCCTCCATTTTGATTTTTGCAGAAATGTATTCAGCTAGTAGCCGAATACATTTCTGCACCTCCCACTATTCCCGCACAGATGCCTGCCTGCTTACTGAATCACTAATTCACCTCATTTGCATGGTCTTCACCAGGAAATGAGGTAATTAGCATTATTCAGTGCTGTCCATGCAGGAATAGTGCTGCCAGGCTCGTGCTGCTGCCAGGCTCGTGCACGTCCCCAGGTTTGTTTACTTGATCGGCCATATTCCATGCAGGAGTGGCTGTACTATTCTTACACTCTGTGTAAGCTTTATTGAATCCCAGGGAAGAACTCTTATATAGAAGATGAAAATGAACACTACACCACCAGTCCCCAAAGTTTAAGCTAACAAAACGAATGAGAAATGCTATTCTAGATATAACTAAGCTAACTCAACTATTGAAAAGTGCAACAGTTACCCAATATGAACAAGTAATTGCAATTGTCACACAATAACAATATGGCATTTAATGAACTAGATAAGTTTTGAAGTTGATGCCAAAACCCAAGAAAATGGTCATCAAGTTAAATTCTTAGATAACACAACATATTACTAGAAATACTTAAACATCAGAAAAAATGTGGTCCATAGAAATAATATAATGCTGTATATTTTACAGAAAAATAAGGAAGACATGAGCTACCTCATATTACTTCAGAATGATTATAACAAAGATATTAAATCTATTAGGATTTCCATTTAATTTTATAAAGCTCACTGATTTGCTCCTCCAAAGCATTCTTAAATATCACAAAGTCTGACATGAATTTTCTGGTTTCAACAGACAAAATCATAGTACTTTAAATTTCTTGAAATATTCCTCTATTATTCACAAAGGGTCCAAACTGAGGTGGAATAATGAATTCTCTGTGGATATTGTGTCCAAAACAAAGGACTGCTGGCCACCATTCAAATAACTGAAGATAAAATAAATTATTTTCCTATTGCACTCTGCGATATTGAAAGTAACCTAAGTTGTAGAAAAAATGTTTAGAGCACATTAGTTGAACAGGCTGGGAAAATAATATAACTGACAAGCAATGATGGACTTGTTAGTTTGTTTATGTTTACTTTCAATGCAATGTGTCTGTGTTGTGCATAATACAGAGGTCTCCGATCATAAACAACTTATTTTGTGTTTGAGACATTAATGTCAAGAAATTCAGCTTGAGATTAGACCAAAGAGAAGATCATGAAGTGAACTTGATACCTCTTTGAGAACATATAAAAAGCCATTATGACTGGAGGGACTCAAGCATAATTGTTTGTAGCATATGAAGCTGTATATCTTCCGTGTACTAAAAACTATACATAAATGGTGTAGGAGTAATAAATGTTTTACAGCTTCGAAAGCCATAAAACTCTTAGTGCAGTCATACAAACAGTGAGCAGAAGTGAACTGTCAATTAAATGAAAAAGAATTGTGGGCACTTCACTGAGTGTGTGTGTGTGTGTGTGTGTGTGTGTGTGTGTGTGTGTGTGTGTGTGTGGGAGAGAGAGAGCAAAAGTGATAGCTTGCTATGAAAATGCTATGCCTTGTGCTTTGTGCTGACTGCTGTTACAGTCTATAGTCACTCTGGAACTTAACAGGACTAAGAGATGTGTAAAAAAATATTTTTTTTGCTGTATTTGCAGTGTAATTGTGGCACTCCATACACTACATAATGATCAAAGAACATCCAGTTAGTGAGTAGATGTTTTAAAATTGCATTTCAATACAAGAACAGTCTTAACCTTATATCACATTCTTGGCTATGTTATATATTTTAAATGACCAACCTCATTACCAAAAAATAAATAAATAAATCAGCATGTCTTTAAGTAATTCATTATATCTCCTGATAAATGTGACTTTATCTAATATCTTTGATGCCTTAAGTCTATAGGTAATTCCTATATAAATACTGAAATTAAGCACACTTTGGTCAGGATTCACAAAATGTCATTGCCTTGTGCTAAGTGAAGTTGGGTAATGAGAGGGGATGAGCAGAGTGTGTGCAATTCAGGAAACAGTGAGATGATAAGGATGGCTGAAACAGAAGGCATAGCTGAGATATATGGGAATGACTGCATAATAACTCATGCTGTATGCTAATGAAGTAAAAAATATGTTAGAATTATTCATAGGTTTGTAGGCTTATAAGTTGTTTCTAGGCTAACAACAACTAGAGCCCTTACAAACCTAGCTGCTCACCCCAAATCATTTGGGTCCTAAATATCATGTTAGTCAAAAGGTAACTAAGGATTTGTAGGGGGAGTCTGTTTAACAATGTGGGGATCCTTTGGGCCACACATCTGTCTTGCCAGCATGTTCTATTTATGTCACAAGTGAAGTTCAGATCCTCTGATCTAGTGTTTCTGGTACTGTTTTCTTTGTGCATGTGCAACACATACATTAGGACTTTGCTTGAGGAAGCCCTGCAAGTCAGGCAAAGAAACACTCTCAGCAGCCTGTAGGAGACTGAATACAAAGGCACAGACTGAATCCTTAGGTGATCTGTGTAGGACAGGGTGTTCGTACCCTGAATTCTCCTGGTGAGAAACCTTTGTGGGCATTCCAATCTGGTTAATTACATTCCAAAGGGGGCATTGTATTCAATGAAAGGTCTGATATGGGTTGAGTATAGTGGTACTAGAAGTTGGACCTAGATGCCATACCCTTATCTATAAGTTGGGATGACATAGAATGATTTCTTACTATCTCAGCTAGTCAAAGGCGAGAGTGCTGTCTACATATGTACTTCAAAACTCTTACTGCTAAGTTGCCTCTTAGTGGTATTTATTTCTGTAGTAATTAACTTGGATTGACAGTTTCCTAAAGGGCATTATTGTGCATTTTTTTGGTATTGAGTCTTAAGCTATAGCTTTGGCTCCAGTCATTTGTTGTGTGAAACCCTCTTGCAAGATGTTGGTGTCTTTGGGGAGTCTATAATAGCTCCCAATTTACATTAATCTGTGAACTTAGTAAGTTAGAGGACTTGAACATTAGCCTTGACTTTCAAGAAGTACATGCCAAACAGCAAATACCCATCCCAGAGAATACCAAGGAATGTGTTGTTTTACATATATTAACTGCAGTGAACAACTAGGGATAAAGTGGCGGTATCTCAAGCATTCCCACAAGAATACTCTACCAGTTCTTTGATGCCATGTTCCAGCATGTGAGGGAGTATATGTTGTTCCCAGGTATCCTAGAAGAGAGACAGTCAACAACATTTAGAACCTGTATGCTATAGCCTATTTTCCTGAAGTATTAGGGAGCCATAGACTGTACCCACATTGAAATAAAAGCTCCATCTGATGAACTGTGAAGGAAGTACATGAATTGCAAAGGGTATCATTCCATCATTTGCCAGGTGGTCTGTAATACACAAGGTATCATCTGCAATATGTGGGCAGGCTAACCAGGTAGTCTTCCATAACTCACACATATGGTGCATATGTGACCTTTAGCAATTGTTTGTGAGGAGTGACTTTGCACATGGCAGCTAATGGGTGATACTGGATGTGCTGTAGAACACTGGCTCACGACTCCAATGAGAAATCCATATAACCCAACAGAGCACGGTTGCAACAATGCCTCAATGCAAACTAGAAGCATCATACAGTGTGTGTTTGTGCTGCTGAAGTCACAGTTCCATTGCCTAGATACATCTAGGAGAGCCTTGCCATGCAATTCCACCACATTTGCAAAATTATGACCATCTGTGAGATTCTAAATAATATAGTACTGAGTAAGCAGATAGAACAGGTTGGCAGTGTCCAGGAACCATAGTTCCTAGCACCACAGACAGCAGCAGAAGCTTAGGCAGTTGAAGAATCAGAGGAGAAGCCAGCAGCAGGGGATGACCGTGTCAGATGGAGGAGGGCACAGTATGTCATGGAACTAGCTAAGAAGCAGTGGATTGTGCATAGCTGTACAACATAAACATACAAGTGCTAAGCAGATACAGAGAGTAAAATAATGCATACAAAAACAGCAGACTGTGATTACCCCTACATAGGCTAGCCACTCTGTGCATCAGACATAGGCAACCCAAGTCATAATGTGCAAAGAGCTGAAAACTCAGTATCATTCACACAGGTGGAGGGAGGCATCTATGCTACATAACTATATGATACCTAAGTAATTACAGAAAAGTAACAATGATGCATAGAAAAACACCAGACTGTGCTTACTTAAGCATAGGCTACCCACTATGTGCATCAAACATAGGCATCCCAAATTAGATTGTTCAAAGGTCAAGGCATAATTATCATCATCTGTACAGGTGGGGAAGGGGTACAAGAGTGCATATATTTCACAGGCAACTGTGTGGGTTTAAGTGCCACAGTCTAACAAAAATGAATATGTCCACTTATGGGTAGTGTTTAGAGGTTTGTTGTGCAGGGGTTAATGAGTTGAAGTGCCTGGCGTACTGTCTGCAGTAGATGTGTTAAGTCCAGTGGTGGCATGAGTGTATCTGCAGAGACACAACCTTAGCATGTGGGCCAGTGCTGTGCCGTGGCCTACTGGACAGATGTGAGGCATGTGTGGCAGAGGATTCAACTTCCTGTGAACACCCCCACCCATGACAACTGATATTGTTAGTAGTTCCAATGTCTCTGCCTAGATGTCAGTGTGCTACATGAATGTGACTGACATCCACTGGAGGAGGTGTTGACATGACCACAACCACAACCCCATGACTACGGGGACAACTTCCGCTGGGTGTGGACACACCCACAACTGAGGTAGCAATTGAAATGTTAGCACTGTGGAAGAGGGACCTCACCCATCCATGGTCAGATCTGCTAGCAACTGAAGATGTAATAGATGATTGGTTTTGAGAATGGCCCTTCACCTTCAACAGACAACCCAAAACAGACACTGTCCAATGTGTCATTCATCCTGTCCTATAATTCACACATGTTTCATGCAGTCCCATAAGTCGTTATGCACTGATGGGATGACCCTCACAACTGCTGCCATTGTCCTGGTAGAACTTGCCTCTGCCTTCACAAAGGCCCTGCACATATATTGGGTAGCAGCTGATGTAAGTATACCTCCTGCAAGCACTGCTACTGACCCCAATGTGTGAACATTTCTGTTCATGGTGGCCAGGGCATATTCTGGCTTCACAAGTATACAATGTCCCATCAACCTGTACACTCTCAGATGGTTGTATGTCATGTACGGTGTATGGTTGTATACAGTGTACAGCCTGCAGCCATGAAATATGACTGCTCATCTCCCCATCATCATTAGAAGTTAAAGATGCTCCAATATCAGATGGGAGTAGTCCCCCAGTGCTAGTGCCAGACAAGGATTTACCCATGACAACACCAAAACAATACATATTCCCCGAGATTCAATAAGCAAAAAATTCTGTGCAGGAATAGTGTAGCCATTCCTGCATGGAACATGGTCACTGAATGATACAGTAAACAACCCTGGGGACATGCACAAGCCTGCTAACACTATTCTGCCATGGACACAACTGGATTATGCTTCTGACCTCATTTGCCTTTGAAAACCATGCAAATGAGGTCAATCAGTGACCCAGTAAGCAGGTAGGTATCTGTGGCAGAATAGTGTAGCATGCAGAAATGTATTCGGCTACTAGCCAAATACATTTTTGCAAAAATCAAAATGGAGGCATGACTGTTCAAACTAAAGCATGTATTCTAATCCTTAGGCATGACAATGGCAAAATATATGGCTATTGACATGGAAAAGTTTTGCAAAATTATAAAAATCAAAGTTTACTTTTTTGTCCGATCTCGGCCGTTTAAGCATAGGGTAGTGGCCTATGGGATTGTGCCGAAAATAAAGAAAAAAATGTGAAAAGTCAATTCTAAGTGAAATCTGCATTTTGCTATTATAGTCTATGGCATACAGAATAAAAACAATAGCAGGGAACAGTGGTTGCTAAGAGGAAAGGCTCCGGTGTAGTGCTGTACTAGGGATTAAGGCAGTGGGGTATGCTAATGAGGGAAATTTACTGAATCACAAAAAGAAGCAAAGTGCCAAACTGCACCTAACTGTGCAGGTGCTATAAGGCAGTAGTGTAAGCAGCAGGAGGAGCACACATGAAAATGGGGTGTGTCATACTTGGTGTAAGCACATTGGAGCTTCACAGCTACCAGATGAGCTTAGCTAAGCACAGCTAAGCAAGGGGGTATGTCTGAGGCTGTATTGACTTATTCCATGAAATGAAGAGCATGTTCAGGTCCAGGGGAGGGCCATTTCTCATTGTTTATGTTAGCTAAATGGGTTTGCATGGCACACCTCGGGGCTTAAAAGGGGTGGAAATGGGAAGGGAAAAAAGAGAAAAAAAGGGAAATAGCAGAATAAAAGCAATCGAATACAAATAACATAGCTGGCAGGTGGAATGCATCATAGTCAGCCAATCATTCAGGCAGCATCTGCAGCACAACAGTATAAACTATGCAAACACTTTAGTCTGTTTTTTCCCCACAAACTCTGCACCATTGGTGTACACATGAGGGGAAGTTTAACGAAAAGCATGTTAGGGGCTGCCATTACTTTGATCCATCAGTATGTGCTTGAGGCTGAGGGCAGTGAGGAGGATAATGCTGACAACCGCCACAGACCGAGGAGGAGGAGAAGAGTGTTCAGTCCCAGGGTAACTTACCATGAGCTACATGACCTGGAGATAGTAGAGCACTACAGGGTGGATAGGGACATACATCAGCAACTCATCGAACTGTGCCAACCTCACTTTAGACCCAGAGCCAACAGAGGGGAACCCATCCCAGTGGATACCAAGGTATGTGTAACCTTAAAAATACTAGCTACAGGTACTTTTCAAAGACCTACTGGGGACATCATGGGGGTCTCACAGGCATCCGCATCCAGGGTACCCCACCAGTTCCTGGATGCCATCCTACCACATGCTGTGAGCACATTTACTTCCCCAACACCCGTGAGGAGAGGACCAGCAATATGCATCTCTTACACCATGTAGCAGAATACCCGGAGGTACTGGGTGCGATAGACTGCACGTGCATCCACATTGAAGCACCACCCAGTGAACAGGGTAAGGTCTACATAAACCACAAGGGCTTCCCCTCCATCAACTGCCAGGTTGTGTGCAATGCCCAGGGCATTATCATGAATGTGTGTGCTGGCAGCCCTGGAAGCTATCACGACTCTCACATCTAGCATTCATCACAGCTGTTACAGGGATTCACCAGGGAGACATCCCATATGGCCATCTAGTGGGGGATGCTGGCTATGCACAGGAGCTGTGGATGATGACACCTATCAGAAAAGCACACACATCCACGCAAGAATGCCATAATGAGGCACACGTACAAACCAGGATCATTATAGAGCATGTGTTTAGGATGCTCAAGTCACTGTTCCGCTGCTTTGACATATCTGGTGGAGCCTTGCAGTACTCTCCAGCCACATGTGCACACATGTTCATAGTATGCACCATGCTACACAATATGATTCTGTGGAAACAGCTGCAGCAAGAACAGCATGGGGAGGGCCACATAGCCCCCCACCATTGCCAAGGTCCCCACAGATACAGAGGGACTCAGAAGAAGAAGCCCCTTGGCCTACTCCCATAGGAAAATAGAGGCATGACCAGTATGCCCAGGCCTTGGCAAAGTGGCAATGCATAGCACACACACTGACACTGTGGGGACCCAGGAACTGACACTTCTCCCTGACTCGCTCACACAGTAAATTGGATGACACACACATCAGAGTACCTGTAACTTACCATGTATAGGCAGTGTACTGTGTGTATCCAACATAGGCAGCCCTCAAGCACTGTCCTCACAACTGCCACAGGCACAAGGTAAGTCAGTCTTCTTAACAATAAATGAATGTATTAGTATGTTTTGGTAGCATATCTATGGTAATGATGCATGCATGCAAGAGAATGGGGTGGCCTACTGGGATAGCAGCAGACAACTGACAGCTATGTGGTACACCAGAAAATATCTGCAGAATACTGGCTTCCCCACACTATTCAGTATCATTTAAGGTGACAAATCCCACTGCAGTATCTGTGGGTGGCCAACTGAGGGAGGGGGTCATAGGCCACATGCATGGATGTCACTGTGGGGATCCCATACTCACCCCCAGACTCATACAGCAAGTCACCCATAGAAAACCAAAAAGGAATGTCTAGCAAAGGCCCACAAATGGAGACAATGATAGAATACCCCCCTACAGACTTACACAGTGATATCACAACAGGCCTTGTAGTTGCAGTAAGACTCTCAAGGGTAAAAAGTCTATAACTCAATTGTATGGCATTACAATCTAATCTATGGTCTCTAGTGATATGCCTCTGTTCTCCAAGACAGGCAAAATACTATGCTAAATGGAACCAAAATGCAAAGCCAATATCAGTGCAGTTTGTGCAAATATTTACTGTTGTCAGGTAAGACCCCCCACACCCATATTCCCATAGAAATGCAGTAACATGTAAGTTTGTAGGGTAATTGCAGCAGAGCACACATTGCCAGGGCTGTCCCAATCAACAAGATAACTTGTTGCATGTTCACAATATGCAGGGGTCAATGAGCTATGCATATGTGTGGGGAATACTGTCAGGATCTGGCCAGCAACTTCTCATGGCTGTTGTGTCCTAGTGGCCTAGGTACAGTACTGTGGTAAACAGGGCCATGTTCCATAAAATGCAGTGCCAACTATTTTGCATGTCAGCTGCACCTATGGTGGGAGCTGTACAAACTGTCCAGATGTCAATATCCATTACTGCCAGGAAGCTGGACAGGTAATGTACAGGGGGCAACACATATGACAATACACAGGTTGGAGTAAAATACATAGTGCCTACCATACCTCACACCTTTTGCAGAATGTATACAGGTTTACATCATATTTGTGGTGTCCTTATTCTGAAATAGTGGTTGTGTGGCAAATCAATGGCAAACCACAAAAGTCTAAAGTCAGGAAATATTGATGGATTGTAGTGTCTCAGACTTTATACCCTGTAAAAAAATGCATGCTAATGCAAAATCTGTTATTGCATCACCCTTCCAGGTTTGTAAGGCCAATAGTTACAATGGTCCATATATTTAGGCCTTTGTCACCCAATTACTCATGGCTTTGTCCAGATGTCTGGCTGACATACGTAGAGAGGTATGGTGCCTAGTAGCACAGCCATGCATTCTGTCACTTACCATTGTCACTTCAGTGGGGTCCACTGCCTGGCAGCCTGGGAACATATAAGTGACAGAACATAGTGCCTTGCTACAGATGGCCTGCATCAGTCTCACATGGCCTAAAGGCCTCTGGAAAAGACCCATGCTTTACCTATAGTAGGGAATGTCATGGGATTCATACTACCAACATAACACAGTCAACAAAATGCAAATGTAAGGCCATGCTGCTAAATGCTAGTAGCATACCTCTCAACCTCATAGAGGAAGAAATCTGGACAAAGCCATACATAATGGTGGGCTAAAGGCCCAACTATAGGGACACATTTGAAATATTGCTCTTGTAATGTTAGAAAGTTGATAGAATAACAGAGGGGGTGTGGATGGATGCCATGAAGGGTGTGAAGTCTGAAACTCTAATGTTCTGTCAGTATTCCCTGACTGCAACCCTGAGTGATTTGCAACAAATGTGCTAGAAAACCACAATGTTAAGGGAAACCAACCAGATATATAAGGCATGAATCTGGATAATCTGTGAGAATCTGTACAGTTGACAGGTATGGCCACACCAGGATATGACCTTTCAGGTAAGAAGAATACTGCACAACCAGGAGATCCCCAGCCAGCATATCAGCAAGGTGCTAGACCTTTTACACAGCTTCATTAGTCAATCAGCTGTAGCTACACCTCCCAACTGGCCAGATTGTACAAGAATGTCTAGCCTTTACCTCATAATATAGGTCTGTGCATCATCCATCTTCTATTTCTCTGGTAAATAACTGGGATGATCCAATTTATATCTGTCAATAGGTAATGATACAATACAGTACAGTGTTAAACATTACATATGTCAGAAAATGTCTGGTAAAACAAACCCTGTAACTCAAGCAACTCATACATTGATAAGAGCAATAGTTACAGTACCCCCCTATGTTTGGTCCATTGTTTCCCCATATTGGTTGCCTATCTCCAGATATCTTGCATAAACAGGTTGCAAGGTATGGCTGTAGCACACAACACTGCAGACTTGAGTACAACTATCCCTGGAATGGATTTCCACACTTAGTATAGAAGGTCATACTGAGCATGCTCCTACACTTAGAGTGAAGCCTGTGTCTGAAACCACATCGAACTGTATATCTTTGTATTTTGCAAACGTCTTTGCATACACACAGCTATGTAAACCTAATACACCCATCAGACAGGATTACCTACAGGCAGCTGTAGATGGCACATATGTGGTATATCTGCATCTGTTGAGTGTGATACAAACACACATATATATGGGTAACATATTACAATATGTCAAGCATACACACACATAGACATGGGGAAGAGAGGGATAGCCAGTGATAGAGTGAGACACACAGAGAGACACACACACAGAGTGAGTCATACACAGGGACACCCTGAATGGCAGTTAGTGATGTCCTGCTGCAGACAATTGCATACCAGTTGTAGCCACTGGCATGTGCCAGCATGAAGATGAGATTCATTGTCTGATGATACTGAGGTGGGGGTTGGAATATCACATCACCTACCTTTGTGTGTGTGTGTGTGTGTGTGTGTGTGTGTGTGTGTGTGTGCGTGTGTGCGTGTGTGCGCGTGTGCGTGTGTGCGTGTGCGTGTGTGCGTGTGTGCGTGTGTGTGTGTGTGTGTGTCTGTAGGTTAAAGTGTTTGAGACTGTTTACACCCAGTAGACTTGCCATTGCCCTACTTTACAAGATCTGCTAATGTCATCCACCTTAGAAGTACCTTTGGAGTGATCTCAGTCCTTTTCGCTTGATAGCACATGTGATAACTGTATAACACTACAGTGCAAATAGCTATTTAGGCAAGAGTTCTAATCTCAGTCCTGGCAAATGTAAAAGTGTGTGTGCGTGCCTGCAGGTTAAGGATTTTTAGCCCGTTCACACCCAGTACACTTGGCATTGTCCTACTTTAGCAGTCCTGCTGATGTCATTCACCTTAGAAATACCGTTGGGCAGTCCTCAGCCCTACAAGCTCTGTGGTGCATGCGATAATTGTGTAACACTATAGTACAAATAACTAGCTAGGTAGGGGTTCTAATCTCAGTCCTGGCAAATGTGAGTGTGAGTGTATTTGCCTGTGTAAGTGTGTATATGTGTCGGTTAAAGTATTTTGTGGCCTCTCTCACCCAGTACATCACCCATTGCTATACTTTACAAGGGCTGGTGATGTTCCTCATTTTAGAAGTATCTGGGGACACCCTTCACCTTATAAACACCATGGTACATGTGATAAATACATAATACTGTCGTACCAATAACAAAATAAGTAGGGGTTCTAATCTCAGTCCTGGCAAGTGTGTGTGTATGTGTGTGTAAGTAAGTGTGTGTGTGTGTGTGTGTGTGTGTGTGTGTGTGTGTGTGTGTGTGGGAAAAATATTCTCTGTGTGTTTGGTCAACACAATATCCTCTGATGTGTGTGGGTTTTACCAATCTGAGGTTTGTTCCACCCACCATTGTCCACTTTACAAGGGCTGCTGACATCAACCACCATAGACTTATCTGTATACACCCCTCAGCCCTATAAGATCTGTGACACATGCAATAACTGTTACACAGACCTGGTAAATTTGTACATATACAGCTGTACCTCAGCTCTAACATGATCAATGTGTTACCACTCTGTCATACCCTTGTTGGCAATGTCTGCATGGCCACATCCTACTGATACACAGACACCTACAACACAAACAGAATACAGCATGTGAGACTATATTCAGTCATAATTACTAACACCAATAATGCATCATGGCTGAAAAGGTACATGCACTCTGAAGTGTACCCATTACAAATGCCAGCTGACAGCACCTTACACAGCATTACATAGCTAAACTGTACTTAATTCACCCTGTGCATCAGAACCATATTAGCATGCCTCTGCATCGGTAGTATGGATAACAGGGATGTGTCACAGGTATCATCATATGCACAGGGTGTTGTGTGGGTTTGCCAGAGGCTTAGGCTCGGCCATACAGTTGACATCATGTGTGTGTGTTTGGAGGGGTGTGCTATGAATGGGCCTTGCAGAGGTGGTGTGTGTGTGTGTGTGTGTGTGTGTGTGTGTGTGTGTGTGTGTGTGTGTGTGTGTGTGTGTGTGTGTGTGTGTGTGTCTGGAGGTGACTTGGCTCTGATGGTGATAAATGTGTGTTTGTATGCACATGATCGTGCCATGTGGCTGCCCTACACAGGTGTATGTTGGACAGCTGTGGACCATACATGACAGGGTGTACAGTTCATCATGTCTGGCCATGGACACGTGAACTAGACCTGCATTCATTCTTGTTGGGAAGGAGTCTGTCAGCATGGCACATCTTGACTTGGCAATATTTGTCCAATCTTCCTTGCTAAAGCCCTCCAACTCTGTCAGATTGTGAGGGCATCTCTTGTGCACAGCCCTCTTCAGGTCACCCCACAGATTTTATATTGGATGTAGGTGCGGGCTCTGGCTGGGCCAGTCCAGAACATTGAATGTCTTCTGGCGAAGCCATTCTTTTGTTGATTTGGATGCATGGTTTAGGCCATTGTTGTGTGGAAAGGTGGAATTCCTCACCATATAGAGCTATCTAGCAGACACCTGAAGAATTTGGGCCAAAAGGGACTAGTTTTTGGAACTTATCATAATCCCCTCCAAGTTAGGGACTAGTTTTTGGAACTTATCATAATCCCCTCCAAGTTGGCTAAAGCCCCAGTTCCAGCTTACAAACAGCAACCCCAAAGTAGGACACTGCCATCACCATGCTTCACTGTGGGGATGATATTCTTTTGATGATGCCCAGTGTTGTTATTATGCCAAACACACCTTTCAAATTTGTGGCCAAAAAGTTCAACCTTGGTCTCATTAGACCATAACACATTTTCCCACATGCTTTTGGGAGACCCGATATATTGTTTTCCAGAATTTAGCCAGTTCTGGATGCTGTTCAGTGTGAGAAAATGCTTCTATCTTCCAACCCTACCCCATAGGCAAGCCATATGGAGACTACAGGCGATAGCTGTCACTTGTAGTACACAACCAGTACTTGCCAGAGATTCCTGCAACTCCTTTAGTGTTGCTGTAGGTTTCCTGGCAGTCTCCCTGACCAGTTTTTGTCTTGTCTTCTCATCAAATTTGGAGGGATGTCCACTTCTTTGCAATGTCACTGTTGTCCCATATCTTGTTAACCTTTTGATGACTGTCTTCACTGTGTTCCATGGTATATTGAATGCTGTGGAAATGTTTTTGTACCCTTCTCTAGGCTGATACCATTCCACAATGAGATTGCTTTGAAGCTTTGTAAGCACTCTGTGAACCATGGTTGTTGCTGTAGAAAGCAACTGAGTAAATGTCTGGAAAAGCCTAGTAGGACAGCTGACAGTTATCCATTGTTAATTAAAGAGTGTCTGTAATTGATGGCAGGTGTGTACCCAAAAAGACGTAATGCTGTAATTACATCAAAAGCTGCTTCAACAAAGTATTATCTTCAGGCTGTGCATGCTTATGCATCTATCTTATTGTATGTGTTTTATTTTTCATACTTATTCCCCTAACAGGTTTGTTTATCAATTGAATTTTACAGGTTATAGGTCACATTAAAGGTGGGAACAGGGGTATGTACACTTTTTATATGCACTGTATAAGACTACTTTTCAAATATGTCCCTAGTTTTGTCCCATTGCCCCCCCCCCATTTTGTTAGTCTTTGTCCAGATTTCATGCACTGTCAGGTTGTGAGGTATGCTATGGATATGTTACACCTCTTGCAAATAGGCCCCTGTGATGACCACTCTGATGGAATGCAGGTAAGTCACCACAAGTGAACATGCACATTTCGCAATGTGGCTAAGAGTAACAGTTGTGTGCATGGTAAAATGCATGACCTTAACATGGCTGGGGTATTGGTGAGCCACAACAGGACAATATAATACTCACTGGCTTCAGACTGCTGTCCCACATCCAGACCAGAGGTATCTATGTAATCGTGGGGGAGAGGTATCGTCAGCAGACTCACATGTGGCATTGATACAGGATGAATGCTACTTTTCTGCAAATGTACAGTACAAGATCTGATACTACACAATTTGCTGTCCTTTACCATAGATGTGCACTTGTGTGCATTACAAATCCCCACCTACAAATGCAGTTTGACCTGACATATGCATCAAGATACCCTACAAAAGCCATTATGACTGCTACATTATTAAACTGATTTGCACTGGGCATTATCTGGATGCTCCTCACCTGTTGTCTGGATGCCACCCACCTCCACGACTTGTGTGTGTTGACTTTGCTGGCATGTGGTGGCTGCCCCAAGGGTTGGCAAGGAACGCCTCTGTTGGTGTAAGTGGGGCCTGCATAGCAGGACCCCCACCTGTGGTGGAATGGTCCCTGGCCACGGCAGCAGCCCTTTGCTGGGCATTGCGTATCAGGTCAGTCACTCAATGCCCGTATGCATGTATGTGTGTCCATGGTAGCCTAAGTTGTTTACTCTGTGGACAAGCTCATCCCACAGGGCGGTCCACTCCTGCAGATTCTGTTGGCCATGGCCAAACATCACTGCATGGTGGTTGATTATCATCTTGGTGATAACTGGAGTTTCAGCTGCAGTGAACGCTGTCTACCTTGCAGGCTGCATGTCACCTGGAAAACATAAACAGGGAAGCATATCTCAGGACCTCATACATTGGTCAATGTTATTTACATAACCTGCACATCAACATTGACTAGCATTATCCACCACTTATGACCACATCATATCCTGTCATCTATCAGCTCAGAATGAGCTTACATTGCACTCCTGGTGCTGATGTATCATGTTCCCCCCAATAAGGGCCAGTAAATAGCATAATCCACCATTCATCTTTCACCTTTGTGTAGAGGGATTACAGTGGGCATCTTCCTTGCAGATGGGATGTCAATGGTGGTCAGGCTTTGCTTGTGTACAGTGTATAATGGAGCTGGGGGCATATGTCTGTGTTCATGTAGAATGCAGACAGAGATGCTATCAGCTCCCATGGAGACTTGCATTAGTTGCATTTTATTAGGCATTATGCACCTGCCCCCTGATGATGAAGGGAGGGATGCGGGTACTGTGTATATCCACCTATACTGATGGTGGGATGGGAGGGTGATGTTTTCCTTTAACCTATCTGCAACAGGTTGGATATAACTATGCTGTGTGTGTATGTGGTGTGATTGTCCACCAGTACAGGGTGGGTTGTGTTGTTGCCTCTGAGATTAAAGAGATGATTGAAGGCAGTCTTGTGATTGGTCGTGGTGGATGTGTCCAATATGTACTCATAGTTAGCCTTACAGTAATTCACCTGTGACCCCATATGCTTGTTCAGACACAGGTTGACTTGCTTCCAAGTTGGTGTCTGCTATGACTTGGCCCTGTACAGCCAATATAGCAATGGAATATGTGGTTTGTGTATTGCTGCTGTCCAGCAAAGGGGATTACTCTACCTTGGTGGAGGCAGGTTTTACGAGTCAGGTATTGCTAAGTCCATGCAGCTATGTAGGTGCTCATATAGATGTTTGTAGTGGGCATGGACATAAGGTCATAACATAGTTGGACAACTCTCCATTTTCAACCTGATAATCATGCTTTTCTAGTACCCATGTCTGTGTCAGGACAATGCAGTAACCAGTAGTTGTCGAAATGTATGTCTGTTGGGTGCACAGAAACTAAGATTACATACATATACAACATGTACAGCTTATTTACCTGACATTTTGCATCTCATGTCTGTTGTTTTGAGGCTTCCAGCTACACCTACTCACACATACATGTGCACAGGTAATACCTGATATACATGTCTGTTCTGTCAGTATGACACACTGTATTTACACTCTTGCTGTTCAGTCATACTTCTCAATCTGTTAGAGCAGGACATCTGGAGGACAACATACATAAACAGGGGGCAATGGCCCAAAATTGGTGACACTTTATTAATATTGCTGTAACACACTTAAGTCAGTTGATAGCACAGTATGATTTGCATTCACAGAAATACCCTTGAGGATGTCTTACACTCATATATATGATATTATGTTCTAATGTCAGTCTTCACAGATTTGCCAATGATTTGCCAGACATAACACAAACATATGAGTAAATGTCTACAAATATGAGGCACACATATGGTCAGTGTGCATGACACTGGACAGTTGAATGGCATGAGCTCAGTATATCACATGCAGTTCGACACACAAGTCTGTGACCATAGTTTACTATGCACATACCCTGTATAGGTCTTTTACATTTGTAAGACAAACATGTGTATCATACTTGTATTCACAAGTAACATATGGATATTTACGACATCCCACTAGCTGGCCTAGCAGTATCACAGTCAGTATTGTTCAACAGGCACTCCAGTAGTAGTCATACGTGAGCCATCCTTTCCTGGGGTGACTTAGGGATGTGAGCTGTGATCTATATCACGGCAGACAGACCCAGGTGCTATGGCCATAGGTGTTGATCAGCAATATTTCAGTAGAGAAAGTCTTGTTGAGACATATTTGTTAAACTTCCTATTTCCCAATAATTACATTCCCCCTCCTGCATTCCATTACATGCTTACTTGATTGGCATACCTTTTTTTCCAAGTATTGTTGGTTTGCTTCCGATTTCTGTTTGTTTGTTTTTGTCTGTCTCTCTCTCTCTCTCTCTCTCTCTCTGTCTCAGAGATGTTGTGTATACATCTGCTTTGCATAGGCAGCACCTTGCCTTTTGTAGGTAATGCTCATGAGCAGCTGATGGCCTGTGCATCAATTGGTGTCCCCCACTTGCTAATTGCATGCACAACATCTGTGTTGTTATTCCTATAGCCAATGGCATGACAACACACTCCTATAATTGAGTATTCAAGTGGTTATTGGTCCTTTTCCTTGCCTGTGAGGAGGACATTATGGAGGTGTGTGAAAAACAGCATCACAGGGGGTAGTTGGAAATACCTTCTACAACAACAAATGTGGAGACAGCCCAGCAAAATGGTGAAGAAGGTTCCAGACCTAGGGACAGAATGTAAATATTGTTGTTATACAGTTGGATTAATGCTAGCTTAACAGGGTTTGTGTGGACATGGATTTTCTGTATGATGTTAAGTCTGACAGTGTTATGCGGTTGATATAACTCTCAATTGTAGGGCTAGCCACAGAATGACCAGAGGTTTTACTTCTATGTTTGGTCTGTTCCTCAGACAGTTTTGGTCCTTGGCAAATCAGTAGCATACTCTGGGGATTGCTGTTAGTAAATGCTAACATCCATTTGTGTTCCTGACCTCATATCCCCCAGAAAAGATATGTTACAACAAACCCTGGAACACCAGCAACTTTCTCAGTTTCTAGCAGCAATATTTTAAATATGCCCCTGTTTGTGGGCCTCTGTCCCCCAATTATGTCAGGCCTTGTCCAGATGTCATGCACTAAGAGGTTGACAGGTATGGTATATCATTATTTAGCGCCTTCATTCCTGATATTATCCCAGTGATGTAGCAGAATGCCAAACATGTTATGAGGTAAAGGCCATATATATGAGGAAGAAGCCTGGATATTCTGTGGGAATCTGTACAGTTGAGGGGTCTGTGTATGCCTGGCAATTGTTATTAGACTGTTAGGACTGTGTAGCAGTGTAGTATATAAATGTTAGTTGGGCTGTGTATGGAGGGGGTCGATGTAAGTGTCATGGTCCCTTTTCTATCTGAATGTGCATGCTGCTCCAGTTTCTGGTGGTCTGTCAGCTGTATATGTTTGTAGGGGCAGACTGAGACATGTCCTGTACCACCTCAGGATTCCTACTACACTGTGAATTGGGCCAGTAAATGTAGGGGTAGTGTGTGAGCTGCAAATATATTTTTGTTCACACAATTGTTATATTCTAGTGTTCATATGGCTTACTGGTATGTCATTGTGACTGTGGTGAAATTGGTTGTGGGTATGCACTTTCACACCGGTGTTTGTTTTTCACTACTGTTACATCCTTGTAGTGCCTGATATATTCGCAAATACAAGTGTAATTCCCCATAGCTGATTTGGGATAGTGTTGTGTCAGTCTGACTGTAGTGTGAATGGTGCTTGGTGACATGCTTAGCAGCTCAGTGTGGTTTCCCTAATGTCATGTTATGTCCAGAAATTTGTAGGATGTCCGGTTGTCTGGCTCATATCTTTGGTCTGGTCATCATGAGTGTTGTGTATTTGTGATGAATCATTGTGATGATGTGAGGATTTAAGTCACTAACTGATAAGAAGCAATTGAGTCTTGGACTTGTGCTATTTCAGTCAATATATGTTAGAACAGACAGTGTTACTGCAGCAACTGTCTCAGCTTATCTAGTCAAGTATTTCAGATATGTCCCTATGGTGATGGCTTTCTCCCCCCACTTTGTTAGACTTGGTCCAACTTCATTGCACTAAGGGGTTCTGAGCATACCTGTCAACTGGCTGGCTTGTTTCAGAATGTCCAGGTTTATTGCTCATATTTTCAATGTGCTCCACAAATTATTCATATTTCTCTGGTAAATCACTGTGATGATCTGTGGATTCCTGTCAGGAAATGATGAAATACATTTTAGTGACAGATCCCATATCCTTCAGAAAATGTATGCAGAAACAAACCCTGTTACTCTTGCAACTGTCTACATTTCTAATGGCAATATTTAAAGTACACCCTTACATTTGGCCCATTATCCCCCCATTTCGACAGCCTTTTCCCAGATGTCTTGCACTAAGAGGTTGAGAGATATGGTTCTGAATTATGACTGCACTACATGTTATGTACACACACATTTTATATATATATATATATATATATATATATATATATATATATATATATATATATTTATATATATATATATATATATATATATATGGATCTACTTCAGTAGATCGAGTTATAAGAATGCCGAAGACAACATAAGCGAGACTAAAACGCGGAAAGCACACATTACCGAAAGTGCAAAATGTGGATTACTATATATTCGAAAACTACTGAGTACCGTATATTATCTGTCACTAGTAACATGGTATGAAGCAGTATATTAGTTTAATATGTGCTACAGTAATTCAGAGAGATTTATTATTCCACTTAGTTCGAGCTGAGTAATTTTATAAAAAGGGTATACCACTTTTACCTGTTGTACGAAGTACCAGAAAGTTAAGATGGCTGATGTGACGTATGGCGTTCCAGGAAGTATTGAAACTGTGTATGATACGATGCGGTCACAAAAAGGAAAGCATATGCTTGTTGTGGACAGCTATCTCTATCATTTGGAAAAGTCCTGTAAGTCTAAGAAATACTGGGCTTGTAAGTACAAATGTAGAGACTAATGTCGAGGAAGGGCTATAACCATTAATGTTAATGATGGTGAAGAATTATGCAAGTCGGTTGCCCATAATCATGCTGGGGACCCTTGTGAAATAGAGAAGTATTCAGTGTGTAGTAGCTTTTTTCCGTTGAAGGATGGAGTGTTTTTGCAAAGGAGATCTGTTGATGTTGCCAGTAATACTGTTGTAATAGAGTTTATCACTGTTAATAATCTGTATGATATGTCCAGAGCAACAATTTGGCTAATGGATGGAACATACTTCAGTAAAGGGACTGTATGCAGACAGCTATACAGCATTCACAGATTAGTTAAGTACGGAGCTTACAGTAAGTCAGTACCCTTGATGTTTTCACTGATGTCTAAGAAGTCTTTGCAATCGTACAACATGATGTGGAACTGTCTGTTTGAATTGATGGCATCAGAAGGATTTCAAATCAATGTCAGCTACGTGTTGTGTGATTTTGAAATAGCAGCTTTAAAAAGTGTGAGAATGAATATTAATGGGGCTGTTTCGAAGGGCTGTTTTTTCCATTATGGAAGGAATATCTGGTGTAAATTGCAGTCTCTTGGGCTAGCTGCGTTGTACAACAGTTCATATAGATTTCAACTGTCCATGTAAGTGTTTGGCAGCGTTAGCGTTTCTGCCAGAGGATGAGGTGTTGCCTGCCTTTCAGTCACTCCATGCTAATTTTCCTCCTGAGGGTTCTGATTTGCTAAAGTATTTCTCAGACTGGTACTTGTTGGGGAAGCAAAGAAAATTCACTACTAGACATAATGTAGTGTCTAGATTTCCACCTTTGTTTCCTGTACAATTTTGGAATGTGTGGGAGTTGAATGCTTTATTTTTGCCACGTACCCAAATCTCTGTAGAGACGTGGCATAGGCGTCTGAGATGTTTTTTGGGGGAATCGTGCAACAGATTTGCGTGTCATGATGTTTACTTTAGCTAGAGAACAGAACAGAGTGGATGAGTTGAGAATCTGGATGAGTGCAGGCTGTCCACCTTCGCCTAAGAAACGCCGGTTACTGCAGAGGTAACGACAGTTTGAGTTTTTGTTGGAACACAAAGCAGATTACTCTGTGTTGGAGTTTCTTAAAGCGATAGCAGCACTATTAAAGATATGAAATACGTGTACTGCACTGATGGGAAGAATTGTAATTGGTTCACTGCTTAAAAAGATAGCAGCACTATTGAAGATGTGAAATACGTGTACTGCACTGATGGAAAGAGTAGTAATTGGCTTGAGTGATTTTATTATGGAGATGTTTTTGAGCACTGTTCTTTTGGAAGTGTACTGTGGAAAATGGCACTATGGAGTATTGCAAGACATTGTTTTCTGACATGGACATATGTATTTGTCGATGCACATGTGGGTGTTTTGTGTGCGTTTTCAATTAGTTATGGCATTGGATGGGAGTGGTACATCACGTCGCATCAGCTGGTTATTTTGGTGTTTTGTGCTTCGTTTTTTTTCTGTTTCAGTGAAGTGAATTCAGTATTATTAGATTCGCGCATGTTCAATTCCGGTTTTACGTGGTTTCGCCGTTTTAGTCTCGGTTATGTTGTCTTCGGCGTTCTTATAACTCGATCTACTGAAGTAGATCCATATATATATATATATATATATATATATATATATATATATATATATATATACACATATATATGTATGTATGTATATATATATATATATATATATATATATATATATATATATATATATGTATCTTTAATATATTTTTCATATAGATGTACCACCATACATATATATCTGTATATGTATATATACAAAACCTGAGTAGTTCCACAGAGCTTATTCCCTACTGCTGAATGACTCTACTGAATGATATGTTTGAAAAAGCATCAGAAATTTTTACAGCTCAAATGGTGTAGTGGTACATTTCTCTGACAACAGTGTACAGGGTCCTGGGCTCTAGACTTGGTAGGGAGGATTGTTTTGTTGTTAGGCAGAACAATGGCTGATGGAGACAGAGTGATTAAAACAGTTTTCAGTGGTTTTAAGTGGGTTTGGGTGGGTTTGCGCGATGCTAAGTGATGTCAAGATATGGTTAACCGTACAGATGTTTAATCCATTTTGGTTTCACTTAGCATTGTGCAAACTTGCTTACTCCTGCTTACTCCCACTTACACCCATGCTAATTCCTTTAAAAGAAAAGAAAAGAAAAAGGGGTTATAGGAAAGTGGTAAGAAAGGGGCACGCAGAGGGGAAAACAATATGAAAGGTAGCTAGGGATGTGCAGGACAGGTGTAGGGAAGGTTCATAGCTGTCCATTTCTTATACAGCAACACCTGTGCATTTGTACAGAATTTGGAGGTGAATTTGGACACTGAACCCTAGAAAGAGGGGTGAATACAAAAGAAATGTGTTGTCACGCCACCCTGACTGGATTACATGTGTCCAGTGGACACCTGTGCGAAATGGACAGATATGTATGGGGTGATAATTATTTTGTGGACAGATGCCCTTTTTTTCTTTGTTAAGGTGAGAGTGGGATGCTGGGGAAGGATTGTAGGCATGTATGGGGAGGTAGGTTGGGTAGGGAGACAGATAAGACAGACAGGACAGCAGACAGGGTCGGTGTATGACACATGTAGGGGGTAAACACCTTGAACGGGGGTTTGGGAATCAGAGGTTCATGAGCCCCCATATGGATACTGCGGGACCGACATCCCCACCTGTAGGCAGTCACAACTGCACCTTCAGAGCCCCAACAGTGGTAGTGCTGGGGGCTGGACAGGAGGGGCATCCTGCTTCTCAAGGTGCACCAGGCAGCCCTCAATCTGGCACTGCTGGCCACCCAACTAAGAGCAGATGACACTGCACACCATACCCCAGAACTGATGGCAGATGATGGGCTCATCTCCATGTCTGCTCCCAGGTGGTGCAGGGCCTGTAGGAGATGAAGTTCCAGAGTGGGTCCCAGACATACTGGGGCCTGGTGCCATGGCCAGATGGGGTGAGACAGGTGGATCCACTGGGACCGGCCTTCCCAAATGTGCTATGGTGTCGAGGTTTTCCAAGATATATTGCTTAGTCATGAACAAAACATTTCAATATTAGATTTAAAGGCATGCATGGATGTTCAGTTAACCTAAAACAACAGATGTGAAACAGTTGTATAGCAAACAGAACACATGCATAACTGGAACAACAGTAAGCATTGTAACAGCACGCCAGTAACAATGATGGGAACAGGCCACCAACAATGGTATTTAAACAAGGTATGTTAACATGCAACCAATTAATTATATGAACAATAATGTAACACATGTCCCAACATTAGGTTTGGTAAAAACATACCCATAGTATATGAATAATAATTAAAGATGCAAATGAGGGGTAGGCGGAGAGAAGAAAAGTGCATTAACAGCTGCATAGGTCTCTATTTTTACAACTGTACTGCTCAATACTATAGAGGTCTGCCCTCACTATACAACTACCTATGGCCTACCTATGACATACCCATATTTGTGAGGAGGGCCATCTAGATGGCCTTCTGTACAATGGTGCCCACATGGTGGAAAACTATCAGGTTGTTACCAACCTCAGTGCACAAGTCGCCTCACACCTGATTGCATGCTCAGTACATTATTACTGTCATACTTAGTGTGGATTACATCTGCCACAGCAAGGGGGAGTGATTCATCTCCTGGCATTCCATTTGCGGTAATGTTTCTTGTACTGGTCAGTAATTGGCTGAGTGCCTCTTGGGGGATGGTCACATCAGTAAGGGGATGTAAGACAGTGGGCAGCTTGCAAGCATCTGTACACCTGGTCAGCCAAAGTCCACTGCTATTATCCTGTACCTCAGATACATATATCTCAAGCAGTAGAGGCCCCCAGACCAATTCTTGGGGTACACCATTGTTAATGAATCTACTATTAGAGGTGGGTTATACTACTTTGACTGAGTGGCTACTATCATTGGGCCAGTTAGCTACCCATCTGGTAACCTACAGGTTGGTACCTAGCTGTGTAGGCTTATGTATCCTGTCTACCTGGGGATTAATGTGAGAGGATTGGGCTAAGTGAAGGTAGGCATTGTTCACCATCTTCCCCTTATTCCTGTGTTTGTTGACCACTGCAGAGAGGTCAATCAAGTTCAACAGGCCTGATCTCCCTTTGACAATACTATGGTGTGTGGGCCCAAGCATTTTGATGTTGCTGATGTCCCTGTTCATAATGTCCTTGATATTGCCTCCCATGCCCTTGCAGAGCAGGCTAGTTAGGCTGATGTGCATAATATTGGCTGGGTTGGTGGATTGCTCCACCTTTGTGTACAGGGATGACAGTGGCTGTCCTCTGTGCAGATGGGATGACATCAGTGCTCAGGCTGTGGTTGACTACAGTGCACAATGGATCTGAGAGCCCATGCCTGTGCTCATGTGGGATGCAGTTAAAACACGCTTAGTTGTTCAGCAAAATTCAAAAAACACATGAAAGTCACCACACGCCAAGATTTAATGAAGCTTTCAGGTCTATACCCTTCCTCAGCATATAAAAAATACATCCATTCATTACTTTAAATAGAGGATTAATTCTATCACACGATTAAGCCAGCCAAAATACTTAAAGGAACATGAACAATTAACCTATCCTAAACATTAGTTAAAATCTAACTTTTATAAGCATTCATTGAAAACATTCATTAAAAAGATTGTTATAAATACTAAACATTTACATATACAGTATAAAATATAAAAATGTAAACAATATATAAACATATAGGAAGTAACAGAGCCACAAACATTCAAAGATATTGTTTTTGCCTATTTATCAAAATTGGTTTTATACTAACAGCACTATTAAGACCAGGTGGTTTATCTGCTTGTAAACGAACTATCCATTCATATTCCCTTGTTTGTAGATAGTTATCTAGATCACCTCCCTTGGTCCTAGAGTTAACACACAAATAACTCTAAATTTAAAAGTGTGATCTGGGAAGTCCATTATATGCCTATACAACCCATTTGATTCAACTTTTCTTTTCATTTCAGACTTGTGCTCTATTATTCTATCCTTTAATTTCCTACATGTTTTTCCCACATAAAATACATTACATTGTGTGCACGTTGCTAGATAAACTAATTTTGTCGTATTACAGTCAGCCCTACATTTAAAGGTAAATTCTTCATTTGTTAAGGGATGCTGAAAATATCCTATTGTTTCATATATATCCATACAACAAGTGCAATTATGACACTTATATGTTCCTATTTTAGTTGGTATATTTTTTGGAACATCAATAAAATCTTTATAACAGAGCATCTGTTTTATTGATTGCCCATTCCTGTAGGCAAATCTTGGTCTCAAACCCAGGATGTCCCTCAATTCCGGTTGGGCCATCAGTATCACCCAGTTCTTTTCAATAATCTTACGAACTTTTATGGTGTTGGTGTTATAACTTGTAACAAATCTTACAATATTATCTTTTATTTTATTTTCACCACCTTCTGTTATTTGATCTTGATGTTCCGTATTTGTGAATCCAAAGATAGGTTTATATATATTTTTTCTTCCTTGTATAACCTCATCACATGCTTGATTTACATCTGTTAACAAATAACCACTTTTCACAAATTCATCCTTCATTTTATTAAGCTGCTCTATAAAACTATTTTCCTCAGTAGTAAGTCTACTAACCCTTATTAATTGTGACTTTAAAATTCCCTTGTAAATATGTGGTGGGTGCATACTGTTCATCTTAAGATATCTTTCAGCATATACTTCCTTCTTATGTACCCTAGTTACTACTCTATCATAGTTTTTCTGAATACTCACATCTAAAAAAAACTATCTCATGTAATGAGTATTCCATTTTAAACTCAAAAAATCTGTAGTACTATTCAAATACTGCACAAAACTCTCTAATTCAAGTACTGTCCCTGTCCACGTGAAAAAACAATCATCCACAAATCTACAATAACTATTTAGCAAATGGCTAAATCTATTAGTTTCATTCATTACATATTCCTTTTCCCAAATATATAGCACCATATTGGCAAAACTATTGGCCACTGATGTTCCCATGGCCACCCCATTTAGTTGTTGATATGGCGTTCCATCAAAAATAAAAATATTTTTTGTCAACACCAACTCAAGTAATGAACATATATTTTCTATCTCATGTGGTTGAAGCATAGATTCCATCATTAACAATTTTCTAATGGCATCTATTCCATATTCTATCGGGATGACTGTAAATAATGATGCTATATCAAGTGTAACTAGAAAAAAGTTCATCCCTACTTCTTTTCTTCTATACCACGTATCAAACTTTTCCAAAAAATGAAATGTATCCTTCAGTATGGTAGTACATTTGGGTAAGTATTTAGCCAACACTCTTTGCAAGTATATAGATATAGATTCTGTGACCCACCCTTTTCCTGAGACTATAGGTCTCAAAGGGGGGTCACTCATAGATTTGTGTAATTTTGGTATTCCATAAATTTGAGGAATTTTAGGGCATGGGACAGTAAAATAAGTTAACAATTCTATAGAAATATCATGTGTTAGATGCATGTCATATACTGCTAAATTCACTTGTACTATATGGTTCTTTACATCTACAAATGATATTTTTTTTAAATTTGTGTCATCAGACAGAAAGTTTTTAAACTTATCCATGTACCATGCTTTGTCCATTATTACTGTGGCCCCTCCCTTGTCCGCTTGTTTTAATATTATATTCTCATCCTTCTTTAGTTGTTGAAGCGCCCTATAGTCAGTATAAGACAAATTAAACTTGGTTTTGTTAAGTTTCTTGACCCTTTGGTCAGCATATACATTTCTAAGTTCTACTTCTACTAATTCCGAAAAAGCCACAATTACTGGTGAAAGTTGCGGTATAAATGTACTCAGTTTTCTAAAAGTTGAATGAACATCATGCATCTGTTTAAACATTAATTTAAACATTAAATTTCTAGCAAATAGCTTTACATCTGTTATTACATCAACTATAGTGTCAGTAAATGTAGGGATGAATTTCATCCCGTTAGCTAATAGTTCATAATGTTGATCTGTTAAAGTCACTTTAGAAATATTTACAGTACCTTTATATAAATGACCATACAGTCTTATCTGCGAACTGCCTTGTTGGGTAGTTTGGGACTCTCGTTCTTCCTCTTCATTGCTAGCGTTGAATGCTGTATGGTCTTTTCTATAGTAGTTTGCTTCTTCAGATGCAATGGGATTTTCTCCGGTTCTTTCAATTGAAACGGTAAAAAAGAAGAGATTTCCATCTGCTTGCGTTTTTCCTTTGGTCTCACATCCGTTGTCATCAAATTCTGCATCGATAGCGTACTCGCTTTACTCGTTGTCTTACCAGTCATGGTGGATTCACTGGAGATCGAGCTGCCTTCAACCCTTTCTTCATTAGGCCGACTTGGCTCTCGTTGTGTAGCCAATGCTGGAACAGAGTTTGACACACCTTCCATGCGCTCATCAGGATTGGTGGTTATGTCTGTTGGCGTTGCCGGTATCTCAAACGCATCCAGCTGATCTAGATTTCCTCGCGTTGTCCTGCCATCTCTGTTCATCGTATTAATTATTTTATAGTGATTTGTTGCCTTTTTATAGTCAAATTTTGGCCAAGAGAAGATACGGCCATTTTTAAAATCTTCTATGTCACGCTGGAGTTTACGTTTCTTCTGAACCTCCAGTTTACTATCCAGGACTTGGATTCTACTCACGAATGCCTGGTATTGTTCATTCAAAAAGTCTGTAGTTAACAATTTCACCATATCTTTTTCCAGCTTCTCTATTTCTTCTAACAGTGTACTCTCCACTTCTTCAAAATATTTATTCATCAGTTTCATATAATTCATACTGAGCTCCAAATTTAGTTGCTGCCATTGTCTCAAGAGCTCCTCATATGTATTCCCATACGATAGCATTTTTAAAATACGAAGCCCTCTAGGAACTATACCAAGTTCCAAGTACGCTAAAAAACTCAGTCTCTGCCACTGCAAGTATTTAAAGTTTTGGACTTTCTTTTCCAGATCAAATATTAATTTGTTAAACTCACTTGTAGTTTTACTTGTATCTGCATCTCTTGTTATAGGTTCCACAGTAGTAAGTTGCATTAAAGGATTAATTGATTTTGTCAACAGTCTCTTAATTGTAGAACTCATACTTTGAGCAGCAAACATTTCAAAGTTTAAAAACTGAAATGGCTGGCTTACTTTTCCTCTTATAACGTTCACAGTGGCTCTGTGATATTTGTGCTTTTGAGCACATATAAGTGTCATAATTGCACTTCTTGTATGGATATATATGAAACAATAGGATATTTTCAGCATCCCTTAACAAATGAAGAATTTACCTTTAAATGTAGGGCTGACTGTAATACGACAAAATTAGTTTATCTAGCAACATGCACACAATGTAATGTATTTTATGTGGGAAAAACATGTAGGAAATTAAAGGATAGAATAATAGAGCACAAGTCTGAAATGAAAAGAAAAGTTGAATCAAATGGGTTGTATAGGCATATAATGGACTTCCCAGATCACACTTTTAAATTTAGAGTTATTTGTGTGTTAACTCTAGGACCAAGGGAGGTGATCTAGATAACTATCTACAAACAAGGGAATATGAATGGATAGTTCGTTTACAAGCAGATAAACCACCTGGTCTTAATAGTGCTGTTAGTATAAAACCAATTTTGATAAATAGGCAAAAACAATATCTTTGAATGTTTGTGGCTCTGTTACTTCCTATATGTTTATATATTGTTTACATTTTTATATTTTATACTGTATATGTAAATGTTTAGTATTTATAACAATCTTTTTAATGAATGTTTTCAATGAATGCTTATAAAAGTTAGATTTTAACTAATGTTTAGGATAGGTTAATTGTTCATGTTCCTTTAAGTATTTTGGCTGGCTTAATCATGTGATAGAATTAATCCTCTATTTAAAAGTAATGAATGGATGTATTTTTTATATGCTGAGGAAGGGTGTAGACCTGAAAGCTTCATTAAATCTTGACATGTGGTGACTTTCGTATGTTTTTTGGATTCATGTGGGATGCAGCCAGGGATGGTTTTATGCCTATGGAGACCTTTGTGTTTTGCCTTTGAGAAGACATTACAGACCTGCTTTTTCATGATGAGGGGAGGGGGGCAGGTGCTGTACATGCACATATGTACCACTGAGGGGACAGGGGGTGACATTTACACTTCACCTGTCTGCAGCTGGTTGCCTATAGCTATGCCATATGTGCATGTGGTGTTATTGACCACCACTACAGAGCAGATTTGAGTGTTGCCTCTGGAATTGCAGACACATGTGTGGAAGGCCTAGTTATTTGCCTTGTTGGATGTGTCTGATTTGCACTCAAAGACAGCCTTAGGGTACATCACATGTGCCCTTAATTTGCTTGTGCAGACCAAGGTGACATTGCTTCCAATAAGGCGGCTGTTCCTTCTTGGCCCATCCAGCAATTGTTTCCACCTATTATGGTATTTGTGTATTGCTGCTGTCCACCACATTTACCCTACCTTGAGGGAGATGATATTGTGCTGTCAGATACTGCTGAGGTCATACAGCTATATGGGTGTCCACATAGTATTATGATCTGGGCCTGGACACTGCTGCTAGTTCTAACAAATGAAACATTGGCTGTACAGCTACTTCTACCTGCTCTGAGGGCATTTATAGTCATTTTTGTACAGTTCATCCTGTTTGACACTGTAATGGGGGGTGGGGGCAGGGGAGATGGTGACCTGAACAGTGATGGCTATGTGGTCAGATATTACCAAGGGGGATGGCACTGTAGGAGTGTACAGTGGCTACTCATGTTGGTTAGGACCAGATACTTGAGATTTCCACCTGCCGTAGGAGTGTTGACCAGCTGATCCTCTGCATTGCCGTTGAGAAAGCTGAGGAATCTATGTGCGTTCATGTTCAGGTGACATAGGTCAGGCACACTATGGTTGGGTATTTGAAGTCACCCAGGAGCAGGGTAGATGATTGAATGCTGACAGATTCCAGAAAGTCCCAATAGGTGCGGTGGGTGTCCATAGTCATGGTTAGAGGGCTGTAGCTAGCTATGATTTCAGTAGGTGTTTTGTCAACTGTTAACTGCACTCGGGATGTCACCCATATGACATACTGTTTGGCCAGCTCAGAGGTGTGCATGTGTATACTAATGTTCAACACTCTACCCCCTGTGGCTTTGCAGGCCTCCATTTGGGGTCTAAACGTATGATGGGATGAGTGACCTGGCAAGGTTGGTGTGCTCTCCACAGCTAGAAAGCAGTTGTCAGTGACTGCATAAATGTCAGTATCCTACAGGACAAGGTACTCTTGCACTGACATGGGTGTCATGGTAAGACACTTAGCTCCTGTTAGAGCAAGACATCTGCACAAAGGCACACAGTAGTAGTGGGCAAAGGCCAGTAAATAGTGTCACTTTATGAATCTAGCTGAAACACACTTATTTGCCAGCAAAGACGGTGTCACATTCAAAGGTGTACTCTGCAGGATATGACAACTGACAATGAAATGTATGCTAATTTGTTATGACTTCAGTCTTTAATGGGTTGCCAGTGATGTGCCAGACAATACACAACTGTCTGAGGCATTGACTACAAATAAGAGACAGACATGTTGTCAGTCTGCAAAACACTGGACAGTTGTCAGGTATGGACTCAGTATATCACATACAAATCAGCACACACATTTGCACCTGTTGTGTAGTATGCACATACCCTATGTACACCTCATACATTTGTCAGACAAGCATATTATCAGACTAGCATTCACAGGTGACATATGAATAATTACAACATCCCAGGTAGCTGGCCTACCAGTGACACACTCAGTATTGCACAACAGAGGCTCCATTAGTAGTCATACATGAGCTGACCTTTGCTGGGGTGACTCAGGAGCCAGACATGTGCTCCATGTCAGTGCAGGCAGGGCAAGCAGAAATGGCCATCAGAGCTGGACAGCAGCATGTGAGTTCAGCATGTCTTGTTGCATCCTAGTGTTTAATGTCCCATTTGATATCATTGCATCCCCCTTCTGCATTCCATTACATGCTTACATGATTGACATACCTGTTATAGTGCTCAGGAGTTCCCTCACAACAATGGAACTGGTTAGGTTTGTGTAGTCGCAGTCTGTCTTTGTGTAGATGGGTTGAGACCTGTGCTGCATGGGCAGCAGCTTGCCTTTTGTAGGAACTGCTCATGAGCAGGTGATGGCATGTGCACCACTCAGTGTCTCCCACTTGCTATTTGCATCCAGAGTAGCTGTGTTGTCTTTCCATTTGCCAATGCCATAGCAACACGATGCTATAATTACGACCTTCATGTGTGACTTGCCCCTTTTCCTTGCCTGTATAGAGGACATTATGGAGGTGTGGGGGCTACAGCTACACAAACAGTAAGTGGGAATACCTCTCAGGAGAGGACATGTGGAGACAGCCCAGCAACATGGGGAACAAAGCTCCAGAACTGCATGAGTGCTGTTATACACATAGAGGGTTGCTAGTTTAACAGGGTTCATCTGGAAATGTATTTTCTGTGTGACTTGACATCTGACAGTGATATGTCTCTGACATACCTCTCAATTGTCCTGATGTCAACAGACTTCCCAGGGGTTCACCTATTATGTTTGGTCTGTTCCTCAGACAATATCTGTTTTCGTGGAAGCAGTAGGATAATGTGAGGACTGAAGTCAGTAACTGTTGACATCCACTGGTGTTTCAGACATCATATCCTTCTGGGATGTTATGTTAGAACAAAGCCTGTGACACTGTCAGCTGTTTCAGTTTATAACACCATTATGTGAGATATGTCCCTCTTTCTGGCCCCCTGTCCACCAAGTATGTCATGCTTTGCCAAGATGTATTGCAGTAAGAGGGTCAGAGGTATGTGATATCATTATTTATTGACTACACTCAAGGTATCATCCCATTGACTTAGCAAACTCCTAGAAGTGGTATGCTGCAGTGGCCATGGATATTGTCTCACACCCTGGATATTCTGTGGAAATATGTACATGTGACAGTTATGTATGTCTAGCCATTGTGAAGTGACTACCAAGATTGTGTAGCAATGTTGTGTGTAGATGTTTGTTTGGCTGAGGAGGAAGAGTAGCAGATGTGAGTGTCACAGATCCTTTTTCCATCTGACTGTGCATGCTGCTATGGCTGCTGGTGGTCTATCAGGTGTGTATGTTTGTAGGGGTAGACTGAGAAACATCCTGTAACACCTCAGGATTCTCAGTACACTGTGATTTGGGCCAGTATATGTCAGTGTAGTGTGTGACTGGGAATCAGAATAGGTTTATTCAAACAGTCATTCTACTCTAGAGTTCATTTGGGGTACTGGTATGTTGCTGTGACTGTGGTGCAAATGGTTGCGGGTGGACATTTAGGTACCACTATCTGCTTTTCCCTACAGTTCCATCCCTGTAGTGCATGATATATTTGGATATACATGGGTAATTGCCCAGAGCTGATTTAGGTTAGTGTCATGTTGGTCTTAGTGTCATTCAGAATGTGCTTTGTGACAAGGTTGGTGGCTGTCATAGGTTTTTCCATTCTGATACATGACTGCGGTCATACCCCTCTAGTGTCCAGATGTTTAGACACTGTCCTGATGCGTGGCTCATATGTTTTGTCTGTTGGCCACAACAGTTGTGGATTTCTGAGAAATCACTGGGATGATGTGAGCAGTGACATCAGTAAATAATTAAATTAATTTGTGTTTCAGACCTGGAATATGTCTGGCAATGTATGTTAAGCACACCATGCCACTCTAGCAAATGTCTATACATATGACAGCCATATTTCAAAGATGTCACTATTGTTTGCCCTTTATCCCCCCATTTGTTGGGCTTTCTGCAGATTTGTGGCAGGAAGAGGTTGGTTATCTGTCTATATATCTCAGTATGAATATCTATATATATATATATATATATATATATATATATATATATATATATATATATATGTATATATATATAGATATGTAGATAGATAGCTATAGACATATATATATATATATATATATATATATATATATATATATATATATATAGATAGATAGATATATTGGTATGTATATATACATATATATGTATATAACAGTACTACAGATATATAATTCCCCCTCATGTTGAATGACTGTTGTGCATGATATGTTTGTAAAAAACATTGCACATTCCTAAAGCTCAGATAGTGTAGAGGTATGTTGCTGTGATTGTTATGTAGAGAGTCCTGGGATCCAGACTAGGAAGCGATTGCTTTTTTTTATTAATGGTAAATGAGCGGAATGAATGATATGTTTGTGAAAGCATTGCAGATTCCAACAGCTCAGATGGTGTAGTGGCACATTGCTGTGATTGTTATACACAGCATCTTGGGTTTGAGACATGGCTGGGCTGATTATTTTGTTGCTGGGCAGAACAAGGGCTGATGGAGCAGAGTGATTAAGGCACTTTTAAGCAGGTGTAAGCAGGTTTGCGCAGTTTTGCACAGTGTTAAACATTGCTAAGAGATGGCTAAATCCTCTTAGCTTCACTTAGAACCTCTTACTCTCACTTACATCCGTGTTAATTTTCTTTAAAGAAAAGAAAAAAAGGTGATAGGAAAGTGGTAAAATGGGGGCAAGCAGAGGGTAAAACTTTATGAAAAGCAGCTAGGGATGTGCAGGATTGGTGTAGAAAAAGACCATAGCTCTACATTTCTTTGGCAGCAACAGCTGTGAATTACATCTGTACAATTTGGAATTTACAGCCTCACACCCCACAGGGAAGGGTGTTGGCAACAGACATTTACAGAGTAACCTGTGGGCTGATTGATTGAGAGTGTGATGTTGGGGAAGGGCTGTAGGTATGTTTGGGGAGGTAGTTTGGGGGGGATAGTTTGCATCTGCAGACAGACAAGACAGACAAGACAGCAGACAGGGGTGGTGTATGACACATGAGGGGGTAAACACCTTTGACGGAGAGGGTGGTTGGGAATCCGAAGCCCATTAGCCCCCAGATGGATACAGTAGGTCACCACTGCTCCTTCACGGCCCCAAAGGTGGCTGTGCTGGGGGCTGGACAGGAGGGGCAGCCTGCCCCTTGAGGTTCACCAGGCAGCCCTCAATCTGGTGCAGCTGCCCACCCAATTCTGCTCATATCGTGCTGCACACCAAACCCCAGAACTGACTGCGGGTGACAGGCTCCTCTCTCTGCATGCTCCCAGGGGGGAGGTGGTTCCACCTGAAGGTGGTGCAGGACCAGCGTATGAAGAATTCCTGGGTTGGGTCCCAGATGTGTTGTTGCCTTGTGCCACAGCCAGATGAGGCGGGACAGGTGGATCCATTGGGATCTGCCTTCCCAAACGTGCTATGGTGTTGGGGGTTTAAAAAATATATTGGGTAGTCATAAACAACACATTTCAAGATTAGTTATAACAGCATGCATGGGTGTTCCAATTCTCCCCATAAAACAGATGTGAAACAGTTGCATAGCAAAATGAACACTTGCATAAATGGAACAACAGTATGCATTGTAACAGCATGCCAGTAACACTGACTGCAACAGGCCACCAACAATGGTATTTGAACAAGGTATGTTAACATGCAACCAATCAAATATATGAGCAATAATAGAACACAAGTCCCAACATTAGGTTTGGAGTAAGACATACCCATAGTATATGAATTTTAGTATTGGTCCAGATGAGAGGTGGGGGTAGAGACAAAAAGTCCATTAACAATTGTTTATGCTTCTATTTTCCACAACAGTACTGCTCAATACTCTATAGGTCTGCCCCTCACTTTACATCTGCCCATGGCATGGCCCATAGCTTCTGTAAGCACAGACATATGTATTAAACTGTCAGCCTGGAATGATATGGGACAAACTGTGACAATTCTGGGTATATGCCTAGAGGGGACACATATATGTCAGGTTTGCATATCTGGCACAGGATGAGTCCCTGAACTGCTGGTATGTGAGTGTGCTACTGGCATACTTCAACTGGTTTCCTATCTGTGTCCAGTGTTATTGGCAGCAGTGACCACTAGCTGTGACAGCATGACACTTCAGAGACATGTATCAGGAAGAGTGCATGTTGTATGTATCTATCCTGCTGTCATTTGCAGGCATGTGGTGGGACAGTTGAACAGTTGTACACAGTTTATTAGTATACCCTTCATACAGCTACTACCAACATTTCCTTACCTATAAAACCTGTGGAGAAAATATCTATTAAAACTACCTGCCTGTTTTTACATTTATTCCTGATTACTTGTGTGTAGATATGCACACATCTTAGTACCACTCCCTGGATTCAAACCACATTTGGGTGTGCAAAATTTACACCAAAACTATTTCTAATCACTGTGAGCTACTGGAGAACTGTTGCTTTTTGCTTCACTGGTTTCTACCTAATAGCCTCTTAGAGAGTCTCAACTTGTAATCCTGTGATGCATGCATGATATATAGTTATTGTACTGTGCATTAATCCTTTGGATTACTACAATTTGGAAAGCAAAGGTTAACACAAGGCAATGCTAGATGGAACACACTTTGAAACTTTACACATTACTATTCAGTGTTCAGAGCTTAGTACAGTATATATCTCACATTTCAGTTATATCTTGTTTTGCAATTCCACCATCTACAGTTTCTCTTAACAGCTGGTTCACAGAAGAAGCTCAGCTAATGTATGCTGTCACAGCCATATTTGCTGTGAAGAACCTGGATACATTCTATATGTTTACAATAACCCACCAGAATAAACACAACAGTTTTTTGTAGGAATCTTTATTACACATCAATATTAGTCGGTCAAACTTTTTTTATTTATTCAGTTCACACAGTACAGTTTACCTACTAGCAGTAAGCAATGTACTCCTTCTTAGCTATTTGAACAATATACCGCAAAATAGATTTGTACTCACCAGCCTGTCAGCGCAGCCTCAGCAGTGTGTCAGCATGGGTTTCTACATTTGTAGCCCTCTCTGCTGCAGCCATAGGGGGAAAAAACAAACATTATGCATACCTGTCTATCAAATTCTCAGGCTAGTATTTGCTACAAACTACTTGATATTGATATTACTGGATGATTCTGTGCCCATGCATCTTGGATCCATTAGGCCAAGAGCACTCCCTTCCTCTGCTTTAGGTCAGCATAGTGGCACCGTACCTGCTCACCAGTCCAGGGGATGCCAGTAGCACTGGTGAGACCATTTGTAAGACAGTCCCAGGCCTCCACTTTGTATTGTTAGCCCTTGGTTCTGGCCCTGCATCAGTATCTCATTATGTTTTTTTACAAGGAGTCCAGCCATGACTCTGGACTCCTGAATGCTCCAGGGCTGTGCCCGAAAGCATGCTCCTTCACCTACACCAGCCATAGTGCCTGCACAGATGAACTATAATGGACTCTGGCTGTATTCCCACCTGCACCATTTAAATATGGCGATATTCCCACCCTTTGCCATCATTGGACCATTTTGAACATGTTAAACTCCACTTAACAGTATGCAAATTTGGAAAGCTGAGTTGAACAGTGCTTAAAGGGGTAATTGCTGAGCACTGTGCAAATCCGCTTAGCTGAGATTCCTGCTGCTTAGCAATCATGTCTAAGTGATGCTTAAACCTGGTAAGCATATCTGAGCATTGCTGACCAATGTTCACTTTTAATTTTAAAAAAACTATCAGAATAATGACTTCATTTAGTAAGTGTATATGATTTACTTTACATGATATCCCTCTATGTGCTTTCATTACATTAGTAAGGGGTGTGACTATACTGTATGGGACACTTGTGTATACATGGGTGATTTCACATATTATATGCACTCACACTTACACCAGCTACATTACTCTGGTTGACAAAAAACAGTTACTACATAATTTAAGTTGAAAAAAATAATTTTAACACTGCTTTCCCATATGAAAATAACTTGCCTGCTTTGGTACTCAAACCATGAACACCTGCATGTAAAGCCAGGACTCTACTCACTACACTATCTCAGTTTGGAAATTTCAGATGTATATTTTTATTTATCTCCTATGAAATGTTTAAGCAATGCTAAGCAGAGGGCCATAACACACACGCCTGTTCAACTACGTTTAAATATTCCTTAGTATGAAAAAATATATATTATATTATTATATTATATAGTGAGTATTGTGGTTTTCTGACAAGTCATTGAGGACTGTGGTCAGGAAATAATGGCATACATTTGACTTTTAGACTTCTGTCCTTCGGAAATTCATGCTAATTCATAACCTGTTTTCTATCAGCTTTTTAAGTTTGTAAGAGCAATGCTTAAGAAGTGTCCCTATTTTTAGGGCTTTGTCCCCCCATTATTTGTGCCTTTGTACACATTTCCTGCTTTAACAGGTTGTGAGGTGTCACACGGCACTATTGCAATGCAGGGTGTGTGTCACAGAACCTGTCACATACCCTCTGCATTGCTTTCCTGCTCCCTTATGTATTTCAGTGTTTGTGGACACTGTAATACTCATTTATTTCATTTCAGTGCCCACGGACACTGAAATATTGGCATAATATTAGATAAATCCTCTAATATTATGGCACATTACTTTTAGAAAGTGCTGTACAGCACTTTCTGAGTACAGGGAGTGTGTTAACTGTGCAAGCACCGCTAGAACACGCCCCCTGCATTTGTTCACTGCTCCTGTTCGTACAGCCCTTATCAGTACTGTGCATTCATGAATATGCAAGGCGTGCTGCTGTTAGGGCTGTACAGACATGGACACAGTTCAATCCATGCAGGAATAGCACTATTCCTGCATGCAGTTTATTGAATCTTGGGGATTGAGTATAAGTATGCACAAACACCACAACCACACATGCAAGTGATATCACTACAACAGTTTATAAAGATAACTAAATGCAACCATGCCCATACCTTCTGCAGGTGGTAGTCATACTTCCATGTCACATGTACTTATACACAGTAGTTGCAGTAGGAATTATACACTGTAATGTGACTAACAGCTGCAAATGGGGAATATTGTAAATGTAATACTGCATACGTGGAGCAACAGCTATAGAAATCCTCTGGTACCTATCTCTGCTTTGACATCCACCACCTCACAGTGGAACTCTGAGGAGGTGGTACTAGTTTTGAGTGAGGCCAGGAGCTTCTCCATCTCTATAAGTGGTTGTGAGTAGGTGGCCCACCCCCTGTAGTCTTCTGCTCCCATGGCAAGGCTTCCACTCTGAAGGTGGCATTAAGGATCATGTCATTAGCTCTCTATTAGACCATTCCATAGTTACAGCTCTGGCCACACTCAGCATAGACATCATTCACATCCTGTCACCACACATAGTCATGGATGGGCTTGCCTGCACTTGGCAATGCTGTGAGCCATCTAGCATGGAGATGGAGTCCTGGAGTTACCACCTCATTCTCATCATCAGTAGGCAGAGGCTTTTGGCTGGATGTGCACTAAGACAACTGTGTTTTAGGTATATTCTTACTGGTATGGAAAACACTGAAATTAACAGCCATGGTCCTACATGAGTAGTACAAAGACTAACATTTTGAAAATGATATACTTGGACATATGCCAATGTTTACTTGTTTACTTGGGCCACATAGGTGCATCCACAAAGAACACTACAACAATCATAGTCATATCCATTTGTTCTAACCCCTCTACCCCCCCATACTAGGCTAAGACCTTTTTTAAGCCTAGCCATTCATGCCTCAATTTTCCCAATTATAAATACCCATGAGCTACATGATTTTTGGCATATGCCTGTGCCTTAGGGTATCTACAACCTGCCCCAGTCCATAAGGGACATAGGTGACAAGTCAGGGGTAAATTTGTGATTTCCTATCCATTGAAATATATTGCAATTGAATAGACTTAGGGAAGAGCTCTGCTTTGCATGAATAGAGAGTCTGCAGTGCCGACCTATGTTGATTGTAGTACACAAGGGGTCATCTATATTGCCTTATGTTCAACTTGTTCGGCATTTTATGTCGGAATGACCACCAGGCATTTAAAAACACGTATTAGGGAACATCTTTACAGCATTAAAAAAAGAGATGACACTAATGCCCTTTTTAAGCATACTTTAGTATGTCTGAATTTTAAGAAATTTTTGTTTTCTGTTTTAGAGGTCTGTAATAGAGACATGAGGGATGGTGATTATAAAAATTATTTACAGCAAAGAGAGACTGATTGGCAAATAAGATTAAAATCTGATTCCCCTCCTGGTTTAAATGACGTTATAAATGTGAAATGCTATTTAAAACATCGTCAATTACATATTAATAAGGACAGTGACCTTATATCTTTACATTTTATGTAAATAATGTTATGTATATGTTTAATATGAGCATAGATTGAATTTTATTGTTTGATTGAATAATTAATTAATCTTTAAAGTATTTAAGGCACGTGATTTTGTTCTGTTTTTATCACTCTGAAGAAGTCTGTTGACGAAAGCGGAGAATAAATATTTGTGATACGCTATTTTTGCCAACTTCATTTTGCTGCTTGTTTTACTGCTTCTACTTTTTGGTGCACCTTTTTGTAGGATGTCTACATCACTTGGAGAGTTAATAATGGCTCCCAGCTTGCAGTCATCTGTGAACTTGTTCAGACAGAGTCCCTCTGTGTTGAGCTGGACTTTTGAGAAGTAGACGCCAAACAGGAGAGGACCCAGGACCGATCCCTGTGGGACTCCGCTCATGACTGGTCGGCAGTCTGACTTGGAATCCACTACTTTTACACTGTGGGTTCTCTCTGTGAGCCAATTTGCAACCCACCTAGTGATATAGGGGTTGATGCCTAGTTTGGTGAGTTTATCAATAATTCCTGAGTGGGGAATGGTATCAACAACCTTGGCCAGATCAAGGTAGGCTGTATGAACTGCCTTCCCCTCATCCTCAGCTCTGGTGACTGACTCAAAGAAGTCAACCAGGTTGAGGAGACATGATCTACCTTTTACATAAACAAATTGCATGGGAATCTAGAGTTTGGAGATTCCCTATATCCTTATTAATTAGATCCATGATGATGTACTCCATAGTCTTACATACCAGACTCATCAGGCTAATTGGGCAATAATTCTCAGGGTCTGTAGTCGCTCCCCCTTTATGGAGAGGGATGACTGTAGCAGTGTGCCATTAGGTAGAGACAAAGCTTGAGGCGAGGTTGTGATTGAACAGGGCACACAGATGTGGTGTAGTTCATGTAGAACACATTCAGTGATATTGTCAGGTCCCATGGAAGCTGTATTCTTGGGCTTGGACAATGCAGCTTTAACCTGTGCTGCAGTAATACTGGGTGCCTGGCATTCCTCCATTATTGTGATTGGTCCTTTATGGGGGGGAGAGAGGGCTAAAGTTGGCACTGACTCTGTCGGCCAGTATGTTGGCAATATCTGTTGTCTCAATATAGGAGGTACCATTGTGCAGTAACTCAGAGCAAACCTGGGTATTGTTGTGGAATCTTTTGATATAACTATAGAAGGCTTTGTGGTTGTTTTTAGTATCTGCTGCAATTCTGCCTTCATAGCTGTCTTTAGAGGTTTTGATGAGGGATCTCAACTTTTTGTTGGGGGTAATAAGGGAGTTTTTCCAGTCTTGGTACTTCACCTTTTTCTGAAACAGTTTCTTCCTTCTGTTGTAGAGTTTATTAATGGTAGGGGACCACCAGATTGTCTTCCTTTTTTTGGAAGAGAGCGTCTTGATTCTGTTGGGTATGGCTAGTTCCATGCATTTATGTATGTGTTCATACAGTGCATTGGTGTATGAATTGGCAGTCATGCATCTATTTTCCATTGACATGGGTACCGTGAAGTTAGCCACCTCTGTTTATAGGAGCCCAAAGTCAGCTTTGGATAAGTTTATCATGGTGGTGACCTTTGCGGAGGGTGTGGGTGAGATGTGGATTTCCATGGTGATTAGTTTGTGGTTGGATCTAACCAGGGAGGAATTGACTATTGGTGTAGAGCAATGATTGCCCATGTTAGTAATAACCAGGCCATTGATGTTGCTTCCTCTAATGGGGGTAAGAATGAGCTGGTCCAGGGCATTGGAATTGATGAATTCCAGGAAGCATTGGGCCAATGTATTTGTGCATGAGTAGTTTTCCCAGTTGATGGAGGGGTAGTTGAAGTCACCTTGTATGAGAGTGTTAGGTTGGACCCTAATAGTTTCCAGGGTGCTTAGGGATGTGGAGTGAGAGTCTTGGGACATGGTTTGGGACCTATAGCAGGCTATGACCTGAATCTCCATCTTACCCAATGTTATTTGTACCTGAAGTATGTCAGATGCGTTATGTTGGGCTATTAGTCTGGATGTGTGCATATTGTTTATGAATATGGAGACACCACCTCCTTTGGAGCTTCGGTCTATGTTCTGGGGCCGAAAGGTGTGAAATGAGTTATAGCCTGGTAGTGCAGGGGTGCTTTCTGCTGCTTTAAATCAGGTCTCTGTTACAACACATATGTCGATGTTCTCCATTTTGAGGAGTGCTTCAAGCAAGTGCATCTTGAGATTTAGACATCTAGCATTGAGCAGTATGACCCTCAGATTGCATTTATTTATAGCTGGTACAGTGGTAATTTGGTCTTTGGAACATCACCTAAAAAGGCACTATAGGGGTTGCAAGAGCCTTAGCCAGTATCTGGAAACCCAGCGGTGACAGATGCAGGCCATCTCTGGCAAAGCATCAAAGTCTGTCAGTCATCTCATCCCAAGCAGACAGATACTGGATCCCCTTAGAATGACACCAGAACCTAAGCCAATTGTTGAAGTCAATAATTTTTTTGCTTGTACTATGGTATCATTCTGGGCAATGGTAGGATGCTGCTCAGGGCTAGGGTCATACCTGCCTGGGCCACATAATCCAAGAGCTCCTCCTTGTCTCTTTTCATGTAGTCCAAGGAGATGTCAGGTGTCCAGGTCATTCACATCCACATGGACAGTGAGAGAGTCATAGTTGTTGTGGAGTGACCTGAGTGTGTTTGTTCATAGGTTCATAGGTTCATAGGTTCGTACTAGGCTATCTGCCCTAGGGCATTTATAAGCCTAGCCAGAGTGTATGTGGCTTACACCACCCCTTAGGATGAGAATACTACACCCTTTTAGGGTTTAGTTTACTATGCCTCTGTCTAGTAGTGACACAGAGATGACCCCCGGGGTAAACCTACGATCTCCCATCCACTCGTCGAGATTTCTCTTGAATAGAGTCAGTGAGGGGCTCTGCCTAACATGGACTGGGATTCTATTCCAGGCTGTAGGGAGCCTCTGGGTTATGGTGTAGGGAGCCTCTGGGTTATGGTTTGGTTTGGTTTGTTATGTGTCAGATTCTGGCACCTGATAGACAGCTGACTGTTAACTTCTCCTTATTCAACCTAGTGAGTGGGACATCAGTGTGCCTCACTATCGAGTCACCTATGATTGTGTATTGGGCAAGCTGTTTTGCCTTAGGGGCTTAGGTGGAGGAGCACACTGTCTAGGTGAGCTATGTGTCTTGTGGTTTGTGCTGTGTTGTAGTGGTCGAGTGCATTTCTGCCTTGGAGGTCTCTGCTGTTTGGGTAGATTTCTATTGAGAACCTCTGTAAAGGTGAAAGTGTGGTTTGTGTTTTTATGTGAGAGCTGTGATGGTGGGTGTTCTGGAGGGTTATGTGTTGCATGTGGCATTGTGCAGGTGTTGGCCTTCTCCTCTTGACCAGCTATTCTGATCATGGCTTGAGAGTGCAAGGCTTCCAATTTGGATATATAAGTGCATCTCTCACAAGTTTGAGTGTTAGGAGGTAAGAGGACAGGGTAGTCTGTGTATATGAGGCAGTTGCTACACTGCCTCAGAATGCCCAGGTTCACCAGGTTAATAGGAAAAAGCACAGGGAACTGACCTTTAGACATGCCAGGAGGGATGGTCATTATTACTAAGTACTGGAGCAGTTTCCTTATATATTCCTTTTACAGGAAAAATGTCACTCAACGTGTCTGAGTCTGTACAGAGCACTGCCAAACACTTGAGGAGAAACTAATATGTAGACCCTGAAAATTTATGGGTGAAGTATTTAGGCAGGTATTCTGAAGTTAGAAAGAAATCAAGCAGTACTTACCGAAAAATAAAGAATTAGCTTGTCAAGAATGATGAAAAGAGGGGATTTGCATGAATGGCTACTGCCTGGCTACTATTAATGCTGGTCTCAGCACAGCTTCACTCTGTTGGGATACAATACTCCTTTGCTTCTTCTCTCACCAGAAGCAAAATGTTAGCACCGATCTCAAGAAGAGAAGTAGGCCATGGCCTGTTTGGTGATCCACAGTCTTGTCCCAGATGATGCAAGGGTCTGCAGGCTTGTAGCCTTTTTCTGGTAGATGCCTCGACTAGCAACCAGACCAATCAGGTATGCTAAGCACAGACACTCACTCTCCAACCAGAAAGAGTCAGGAATCAATGCACTCTGTTACTACTCTCACCAGGATTAGAATATAAGCACAGTTTCCAAGCTGTCACCTATAAAGCAGTTATTAAGCTTTCTGGTAATCAGCAGTCTCCAGGAAATAATGTAACTGCACTCCAACTCTCACCAGGAGAAAGCAGAAGCACTAATCCCAAAATGACTACTGAGAAGCAGAATGTGGGCTCTTCAATAACTGGTGGTCTTGCAATAGATGCTTATAGGTAAGATGAAAAAAATGGTTTATCCTAAACACTTCAGTGTGCACTAGAGGAGTTAGATATGGAAGTAGGTAACTTAAGTTTTACCTGTCTAAAATGTTAAGTTTAATGGAGAGTCAGTATTTTTAAAATAGCAAGATAGATTGAAAGGGGTGGTCACTTTTGTATTCTGGTACTATGGAATTCAGTAGGATGGCCAATACATTTAAATAGTTGAAGGGGAGTGATTTCACAAAATGATAATTTTGTGCTTACTCACACAAGCCAGTAAAAGCAGAGAAGAAATGAGATATATAGTCAAATTAACATAAGGGGCAGGCAATTAGAAAGACAGTGGTGTCTAAGAACACAACAGTAATAGGGTGGGAGGGTGGAAAAAAGTTCTGTCTGACTCACAAGAGACAGAGCTGTGGTCTCTTTTCAAGCTTTAATATGTAGTTAAAAACATACCTCCCAACCATACCGAATTACTTGGTTTTTACCGAATTTTGGGGTCCAAATGAAGGGGTGCCACGATTCCCGACTGGCACCGCTTCATTTCCGATTTTTTTCTTTATTATTTTAATTTTTTTCAAATATCGCGCTGTCGAGCTGACGTCATCATGTGCGCGATTACATCAGCTCAGTCAGGGCTACCAGCCAGTCAGAATTGAGCTCAAGGAGCTCACGTTGTCATTTCCGGCTGCAAATGCGAGCGGGAATGGCAGCAGTACTTATTTGCAAGCAGAATGGATTAACGGTAATGGCAGGCAGCTCATTTTACGAGTGGAATGGATTAATGGCAGGCAGCTCGTTTTGTTCGGGGAATACAAAGCAAGACTCAAGTAAGGAAATGTAGTGTGTGTGTGTGTGTGTGTGTGTGTGTGTGTGTGTGTGTGTGTGTGTGTGTGTGTGTGTGTGTGTGTGTGCGTGTGTGCGTGGGTGTGTGTGCACGCGTGTGTGCGTGTGTGCACATTCAGTTTAAAAAATGTACTTTTGCTGTCAACTGCAGTTATCAGCCCTTAGTGAAATGCATTATTTTATGTTGTAACTTTACTTTCTTTCTATTTTCTGCAGGACATACCACTGTGAATACTGTATTGTGTATGTTTTCTAAAGGGCTCAGAATTATGGTTCATTGTTTTACTAGCTAGTCACATTGCTCTGGAATGTTTTAGCCAGCATTTTCTTCAACTTCTAGTGAAGCAAATACACGCCCATAATGTTTTTTGGAGGAGAGGGGTTGTAAAATGCAACTGACCATTTATTTTCACATTTGTTTTGAAATTGATTGGATAAGGCTGCTGGTAATGTTATTGCTAATGCTAATGTGAAAAAATAATGCAGTAACACAAAAAGTAAACTTAAAAAAAATCAAAACACAATAGACCTGCTGCCGCACTGTTTCCTTGCCATAAGGGCTGACGTTGATGGCATGTTTCATTTTCAGACAAGTGTAGTTCTAGGCTCTGCCACAGTACCTGTAGTTGAGCATAGAAAGAGCAGGAGGGGAAAAAAGACATCAGCAGTCTTCAGTCAGCACAATGTTGTGTAATGCTTATAACCTTCAAGCTTTATACAATGGCATCCCCATTGAAATAATTTGAACAATCAGATTTAAGATATTTGAAATTCTTGTTGCTTTTTTCCCTTGACCTCTAGAAATAGAAAAAAAAAACGCTATGTCCTCATGAAATACATAGTGTTTCTGTTTGTTAAAAGCAACTAGCAATTAGTGGTTTCCTTTTTCATTTGTCATTTATTCAATTGAATGCATAACAGTTTTAACAGAGAACAAAACAGAGTTCAGCTTCGCAGACACAGAGAATATAGATTGCTAAATGAAGATGCTGCCAGTATTTGTATAGGCTGACAATACAGATATATGGTATACATTTCAGTAACAGCCGTTCATTAAATTAAGCAAGTAGCTAGCCTTCTATCCTTTACTACATAATCTGTGGTTTGCAGTTCTAAAACGTTGTTACACATGTTTCAAGATAAAGCTTGTCAGGATACAACAATAATCCAATTAATTTTATCATGTATCAGTAAACATAGGAGTTAAAAGACAAGGAGCCTGCTAGTTATGTGTGTGTGTGTGTGTGTGTGTGTGTGTGTGTGTGTGTGTGTGTGTGTGTGTGTGTGTGTGTGTGTGTGTGTATGTGTGTGTGTGTGTGTCTGTGTGTGTGTGTGTGTGTGTACATGCTTCCAAGTAACACCTGTTGGCTAGAGGTATTCAGGCTCAAAACCTGTACCTTTGGTACAGGGTAAAAAGAGCCTAACGTCCCTAGCCACCACCATTTCAGAGCTTTGCCCAGATTTTTTGTGCTAAGAGTTCAGAGCTATGGTGAGAAGTGAGAGCAGAATTTGTATTCCCCCATTATTGGTTTTGTTGTTTTCCAGGTTTTTTGTTGAGGTTGAGAGCTATGGTGAGAAGTGAGAACTGAATTCACTAAATGAAAGCCATTAAGTTTCAGTCTTCCAATTTTTCTAGAAACTGCTGATTTACCATAGTGGTATGTTGTTCTGCATGTAGTACATAGGATTCTGGGTTCAAAACTTGCCAGTGATATGCATGGTGGTAACACAACATTTTATTCTAGCAACTTTACAAAATTATACAAGCAATGTTTAAAATGTGTCCCTGGATTTTGACCTTTTGCCCCCCCCCCCAAAAAAAAAACCCTGAAATTGAAAATAAGTGCGAGAAGCTGTGCAAGATGCCTATGGCTTACACTACTGTCGTTCTATTTATAGTGTGGGTATGGAAGAAAACTTTTATGATGGAAATGATCTGAATTGGGCAGTTTTGTCATTATTGGTTCATGCATTTTGTTTCATTGCCTACAGTACAGCCTACTGGAAAAAATGTTCAAACAATAAATTTAAAATGTGCTCTGTCTAACAAGTGTGCTGTATTATACAAAGAATATAACTTAATAAAGTCATGAAGGTGTATCAAAGAAAGGAACACATGTATGTTTTTTTGTTTTGTGTGCAAGTGGCCAATGATTTGAAAACAGCCCAAAGGTAATCTTTATCCACCACTGGTCAGATACGTTTTCATTGGAAGTGGTGTGGGTTTCAATGCTGCTTCAATAAATGTGAATTTCAAGGGCAGAGAAGTTTTAATGTCAAGTATATTTTCATTGTGAGACAGTATTGCTTTGTTTATCAGATGTCTGTTAGTGTTTATGTACTGATGTGCTGCAAAATGTAAAAATAAAATCCAAATAATCATTGTAGAAGTAAAGCAGTATGCACACAGTGTTTATGGTAAATGGGGCAAAATAGCCAGGTAATGGGACATTAGAATGGCTGCAGGGGGATGCTGGTGCCATGTTTTGGTTGTCTGTCCTTCAGTTTGAGTATGAAAGTTGGTAGCCCACAATTCTATTGGAGTGGGTGGGGTTACATAAGTATGTATGCAAATTAGATGTTAATCAGAATACAGATTTGTACCTATTTTTCATGGGCCTTGTCCAGATTTTTGATGTTTCCAGGTTGAGAGGTATGGTTAAAAACAGAATACAAGTAAAACACAGTGTAAAGAAAACAAATCACAGTGTACAAAATAGAAAAAGGACATGTTATTTATACCCTGTATTCTTTTAGTGTGGAACTTGTGCAGCCACTCCAGCTGTTGTAAATGTCTGGTGAGGTATATGCTGAAGTGTGCATTTAACTTAATTACTGGTCTAATGAGGGCTGTGTCTCTTTGAACTCCTTAGATTTGGATACCATGCCCCTAAGTTGAGCCATGTAGAAGGATTTTTTTTCACCAAGATGGAACATGGCAATCAAAGTTAAACTTACTGTCAACCTGAGTTCCTAAGGCCCGTACCACTTGATCTACTCTTAGGGGAGTGTTATCACTGTTGTAATTTGCATGGATGGTCATCTACTCAAAGGGTATAACTATGCATTTTTGCATTGTATTTTAGGCTATGGCTCTGGCACCAGATATTTGACTGTCAGATCCTCCTGGAGGATATCTTCATCTTTGGGGGATTCAGTGATTGCACCCAGCTTGCAGTCATCAGCAAATTTGGTTAGCTAAATGTCCTTGACATTTGCCTTAATTTCAGACAAATATATTCTGAAGAAGAAAGGTCCCAGTATTGAGCCCTGTGGAACACCACTAGTAACAGCCCTCTTGGCAGAGGTAGATTTCACCACTCTAACTTCAAGTGTCCTATCCATGAGCCATTTGGCTATCCATCAGGTGACATGGGGATTTATGCCTTAATTTGTGACTTTGTCTATAGTACCTGAGTGAGGTATTATGTCAAATGCCTTTGCCAGGTTGAAGTAGGCAGTGTGCACCATTTTTCCCTCATCCATGGCTCAAGTCCACCAGGTTTAGCAGGCATGACTTGCCTATGACAAAACCAAAATGGAATGGGTCCAGTACTTGAAGATTTCCTATGTCTCCATTTATCAGTTCCATGGTAATTCTTTCCATGGTTAGCATATAATATTAGTCTAATTTTTGGATCTGTAGTTTCCTAGGTCTGTTGATGGTCCCCTTTTGTGTGGAGGGTTGACAGTTATATTCCTCCATTACCTAGGGATGAAACCTGTCTGGAGGCTGTGGTTAAACAGAGATTTTACTAGGCGTGGCAGATTGTGTTTCAGTATCCACTGGGTGAAAAGGCTTTCCCCTGCCTTGGGAGGGGGGGGTGCAGGCTTGCAAAAACAAGTTCAAAGGAGAAGAGTAATGTTCAATATTCTCTGTTACCCTTTAGTTTCACTCTTTTGGTCTTTCACTTTCAGGACTCAGCAATGCAAGTCCCAACATTTCAATAAGGAGCCATTTTTTATCCACCATATTGGTACAATAATAGTAATAAATAAGAATTCTAATTAATATTTGCTTTATTGGTATATCTTTCTTTAGAGCTTTTTAAAACTGTGTTATGTTGCATAACTACTATTTCTTGGATTTTAAAAATGGAAAGCTTGCTAACCAATACAAGAAGAAATACATTGTGTAGCACAACATAAAGACTGATAAATAGATCAATTAGAAATGCATAGGTAACATACATTTCTTCTAGTCTAGAAATCATCATAAAGAGGGAGCAGGAAATGGAAGACAAAGCAATAAATACTTTTTTGAGTTAAACAAGTGATGACTAGTAGCCAATATACAGTAGTTTACAAATGAGTGACCCATTTAAGAATGTATCTCTAAGATGAGTAAGAATCCTTCAGCAGTTCTAGCTAGCTATTTTCAGACAGAAGCAAGTCTTATGGTTTTTACATTTCAGTATCATTTTTATGGAGGAAAGGCAGTCATAAGACATCACAGAGTGTGTAATAATGTTATAACATGATTGTAATCTGAATATATTAAGGGATGTGTGTGTTATATGACAGTAAAATGTTTTACCATGTACATAAACCTTTCCAGCAAGCAGTACTTCATAAAGTTCCATTTCCTGAAAATTATATTAAAGTTAGACAAAGTCTTATACAACTCTGCTTCTGTGTTTATTTATTTATGTATTTATTTATTTATTGTGTTTACTGGGATGATCTGAATGGGTAGAATGTCCCTTTTCAGTAGTGGTATATGGGGAAAAAAGCTTTACAGTAATAGAAGTAAGAAATATTTAAAACAAGTGTGAAGGCTGCCAGCCTAGCTAGATAGAATTTTGTAAATAATTATATGTCATTTGTAAATATTAATATAATCCACAGGTTTGTTTTACAAATGTAAAAATAACTATGTGTTATGATTAAACTATATGTTGTACTGAGCTTCAAAAATTTAACCACAGTGCACCCTGCTGAAAGAAAGCTGATAAGTGAAGCATTTTGTAACTATGTGATCTCAAGCTCGGAGACATGATGTCTGGACTAAGAAATTATTTCTGTTGTCTTAGGACAAGAGTTAATTACTAGGTTTTATATGTAAAGTGTCCTTTATTGCTGTGGTTTCCTGGCAGGTGCAAGATTACAAACAAATGTTAAATGTTGATTTTTGTGAGCCTGGGAAACTTAAGCAGATGTGTCAAAAAATGATGTAATGTGAAATGACTCACCAGTACTGGGCATCATCAATTTAAGACTTTCTCAGAGAGAAAGATTTGAGCATTTCGTATCTGGATCTAGTAAGAACATCCACTCACCAGGCACTTGATTTGCACTGTAAGTAGGATCTTAGACTTTAGTATTTCTCTTAGAGTTATATAGGAATTTAGCCAGATTAGTTTAGTTGTTTTTCTATATTTTTGTCAGACTATCCTACAATATTGTTTTAAGCATTTTCCTGTGATCTCTGAACTCTTGATTAGCACTGTGTTGAATTGACGAAATTTGTCTTATGCTTTTATTATTTATTATTAAATATTTTAAACCTTTCAACTGTGGCTGTTTTGTGCAGAGATAATTTAAGCTCTTAGAGTTCATTGCATGTATTTGGTGTTACTGTCCAAGCCACTCGAATAGTCTAGCTGTTCAGCACACTTATTTTTGGATAACAGTAATATTATACAGTGAAATTGGTCACCCTTTGGGAAGGGCCTTAGTAGCTGATAAGAGTAGTTGGTGGCAGTGATTACTACCTTATAGTCTGGGTAGAAAGGGGGCACAGTTGGATAACCTGTGCCAGCCTTCCCCAGAAGTGCATGTATGTTTATATATAAATCAAATCTTAAAGTGTGTGTGTATGTCAGCTACTTGTTCAGGGACATAAAACACTTGTTGGACAAATAGGGTGCCAGAGGTTTTGACTTGACTACTCAGCTGAGATCTGAACCCTATAGCTGTGTGAGTGGGGAGTCTTATTGGGAATCTGGAGAGAAAGGGAGAAACCAGCCCCAGACTGACTGTGATGTCTGTGTGCTCTTAAAGGAAATTGTACTTTACTGTGTGTGCACTTGTCATCCTTCCCAATGTGCATGCCCCTCACTGGTGCTAGTGGTGAGGATTGAGGCTCTTTGATTACTGGGCCAGTGCATGGGCATCACAGCAAGTACAAGAAAGGCAAATGTGCTAAGATCATTAAGATTGCAAATCTTAAGAGATTACTGACTGAAGCAGAAAACATCACACCTTAGTAAAGCATTCAGGCAATATAAAATGTTTGGAGAGAAAGAAAGTAGGGTATAAAAACACTGATCAGGCTGAATGGTGTAAGTGCAAGTACAAAGTTAAGCAAAAATGAATCTGAAGTATTAGGCTCTGACATAGTCTGATATATAGCGTATCTATGTATGTATATTTATGTATATCTATCTAAATATATGTATATGTATATGCACGCCCACATATAAGGCACTGTATTCTTGACAGAAAATTATATACAGTGGATGTACCATTTCTATACTCTCATAAAAAATGATATTGCACTTGAACAATTAAAACATTTTGGGGTTAAGTACAAGCCTGACATAACTTAATTTACTCATAGGGATAAAGGGGGCACCTATGGGCACTGAGTTAGCTTCATTGGTACATTTATAAATAGTAAGATACATTATTAATTTAATCATATAGCTATATTTTATTCATAGCAATATGACATCTCAACAGAAATTATGTTAACACTTTAAGCATCTCACAACCAGCTTAGAAATGCAATGCATTATGGTCCTCACTGTCTTAAACAGCAACATCATATATTAATCTTGAAATGGCAATGGCTATTTTACATGTGTATAATATATGCAAAAACATTAGCAGCTTTATTCTGCTTGTCATCAGACATACCATTATGGATGAAATGCAAAGAAAATTAAAGAAAATCTTGATGTAATCAAAATTTAAATGTAAATTTCTTGTAAAATCAAGGTCTTCAATGTGTTACATCAGTCTCTCTCTCTCTCTCTCTCTCTCTCCTGTATACAAAAAAAATATTCAGTTTGTTAAATAAGGTCAAGCTTAAATTCTTATGAATAATAATACATAAAAGGTCAGTTTAAATAAGTTGACAGGGAAAACAAAAAGTATGAAAATTCCAAATATCAAACTATTTTATATGAAAGCAAGAAAAAGTAAGTTACTGTTCATATCAGGTTGCTATTCTCCCTTGTTAAAGTCAATACCTTTAAAAAGGTCCCCCTACAGGAAACAGCTTAAGGAGAAGAATTCAACTTTAGAATCTATACTATTGATTTTGAAAAAAAATCAGGGCAATGTTCTCTCCTCATATGTATTTTAAATTATTTATTCTAGATTTTAAACTTCTTTTGAAAAATCATGCCCCTGGATTCAAAAAGTTTTTTTTTCTGTGCCAGAATAGTGCAGCAGCTTCTTATTTATTTATTTATTTACCGGGAAATTCCAACTGGATGCAGGTCCTTTTTCAGCGGATGCCCGGAGAGAAAAGCTCCACATCATGTACATGATAAATAGAGATACAAAGTTGCAGCAATAGTAAACAGCGTTACAGGTTGTTGGCTTTAATACAATAACAAGATATTGATTATCAACAGTATATACAGTAAATGTTGCAAGTTAAGATAGTTTCTTGTTGTTTATAATATTAGTAACAAAGTTGTCAGACAAGATTTTAAAGTATGTAAAGACAACTAGCTAATTCTGACTGTGGTTAGTAGTGGCGGTAGTATGGTTGGGTTAAGAGTCTATGTGTGGGGGGGGGTAAGGGTGGGGGTGTTAGTCTGGATTAGAACAAGGACAAAGCCAGTACAAATTTAAGTGGAATTTGAGTGCAGTCTTGAAAAGGCTGCTGGAAGGTAGAATAGTTATAGAGGCTGGAAGATTGTTCCAAAGTTTAGATCTGGTACATGAAAATATGGCTTCTCCTGCTGAGTTTTTGGGTTTGAAAACAGTGAGTTGATTTGTATTGCTTGATCTTAAGGGCCTGTTAGAGTGATAGGGTTGGAAAGGGGTTTGAAGGGAAGGGATGTTAAGGGGGTGGTTAATAAGTTTATGAGTGAGTGTGAGTTGATTAAAGTGAAGGAGTTGTTGGAGTTCTAGCTAGTTTAGTACTTTAAGGGAAATACAACGATGGCTGCTGTAGGAGGTCCCAGTGGCAAATTTGGCAGTTTTGTTGTAACAAGCATCTAGCTTGTATAAGTCTGTCTGTCTAAGGTTGGTAAGTATGGGGGATGCATAGAGTAGGGTGGAGATTAGCTGGGAATTGGCTATGGAGATTCTAGCCACTTTGGTTAGGAATTGGCGGCTTTGATATAATTATTGTGAGAGATATGTGGGTGTCAAATCTAAGTTTGTTGTCTGTTTCCACACCGAGTAATTTTGTGTGTTCTGATGGAGAGATGATGGCATTGTCTTTGGCGAGAATGTTGAAGTGGGGAGTGTTTGGCTGGATTTGGAAGGTTGGAACAGGAGTTTTATCTTACTTGGGTTGAGTAGGAGCTGAGCATTGGATAGCTAACTTTCTACAGAAGAGAATGATTCCTGTGTGATTTGTTGTAGTTCTGGTATAGTGGGGGCAGAGCAGATGAGAGTAGAGTCATCTGCGTACTGTATAAGAGATGCTTGTGTAGTGGCAGTATGTAGGTTGTTAGCAAAAAGTGAGAATAGCAGAGGACCAAGGATAGACCCTTGGGGAACTCCAAGAGTAACTGGGAGGCAAGATGATAGGTTATCATCCCAGATTACTGATTGCTGGCATCTGTGTAGATAGCTGTGGAACCAGTTGCTGGCTGATTGTGAGAAGGAGAGGTTGGGGAGAGTAGAGAATAGTAGCTCATGAGATACCATGTCAAAGGCCTTTGAGAGATCTAGAAGTACGGCAGTAGAGAAGAGGCCATTGTTTTTGTGATGAAGTATAGTGTTGGTGAAGGAGAGCAGAGTGGAGGTAGTGCTGTGATATGCCCTGAAACCATGTTAGGTTTTGGAGAGGAGATTATTAGCTAGGAGGTAGTTGGAGACCTGGGTGTTGATACATTTTTCAAATATCTTGGATAGAGGGGAGAGGATAGCAATGGGGCAGTAATTGGAGAGGTCGGTGGAGGGGGGTGCCTTTGTGGAGGGGAATGATGTGGGATAATTTCCATATTGAGGGACCATAGCCTTCTGTTATGGAATGGTTGATTAGAATTTAAATTGGGTAGGCTAGTGTATCAGCTGCAATTTTCAAGTATTCAGAGGGGAGGTTGTCAGCTGCAAGTTTGGTAGGTTTAAGTTTTGAAAATGGTCTTTTTATGTTGGAGGTAGGTACTGAGGTGAAGGAGAAAAGAGAAGTGGGGGGTTTAGGGTTAGGATTTGGGGGAGCTGTTGTAGGTAAGTGTTGTTTGTTTAGAGATGTTATAGTTTCAGTGAAGTGTTTGTTGAAGGATTCAGCAATACTGCTGGAGGAGGGGGAAATGGATGACGGGGGGTATCAACCTTCCCTGGGTGGAGGATAGTGTTAATAGTGGACCAGAATTGCTTTGGGTTGTGGTTGGAAGAGTTTAGTGTGGATTTATTGTAGAGGGATTTGTCTAATTTTGTATGCTTTTTGGCTTTATTGTGCAGTTCAAGGAATGATTGCCTATCTGAGTTATTTTTTGTTAGTCGGCAGTGCTCCCAGGCCTTATCTCTGGATTTCATTATGGTTCTGGTGGTCCTTTGCAACCATGGAGCATGCCTGGATCTGACTTTGGCATTTCTTACAGAAGCATGGGTGTTTAGGATGGAGAGGAAGGTACTGTTGAAGAAGTGGATAGCCTCATCTAGGTTGAGGTATTTTAGTGGTGACCAGTTAAATTTTTGCAGGTAGGAGATGAAGGAGTTGGGGTTGAAGTTGTACTTGTTCCATATTTGCCTGTGGATAATGGGCTTGACACTGTTTGTGTGCACAAAATATGGCCACCGAACAATCCAGTAAACAAGGCTGGGGGCGTGTACGAGCCTGCTAGCACTATTCTGGCACAGACACCACTGAATAATGCAAATTACCTCATTTGCTGGTGAAAACCATGCAAATGAGGTGAATTAGGGATTCAGTAAGCAGGCAGGCATCCGTGCCAGAACAGTGTCCATTGCAGAAATGTATTCAGTTACTGACCGTGTAGATTTCTACAAAAATGAAAATGGGGGCATGACACCTCAGAGAAAAGCATGTATTATAACCATTAGGCATGCCAATGACCGTAAATATGGCCACTGGCATGGAAAATAGTTGCAAAATTATAAAAATAAAAGTTTTTTTTTGGTTGATTTTAGCCGTTTAAGCATAGCGCAGCAGCACACAAATGAGATTGTGCCAAAAACAAAATGTGAAAAGCCAATTTTAAGTGAAATCTGCTTTTTGCCATTACAGTGTATGGCATGCAGAATCAAAACAATAACAGGTAACACTGGTTTCTAAGGAGAAAGGCTCTGGTGTGGTGGTGTAACAAGGGACTAAGGCAGTGGGGTATGCAAATGAGCACATTTTACTGAATCACTAAATGGGAGACCATTCTCTGACTGAACCTAACTGTGTAGGAACTATAAGCCAGTGGTGTAAGCAGGAGAAGCAGTTGACATGAAAAGGGACTGTGTCATGCTTGGTGTAAGCACATTAGAGCTCCACGGCTTCCATTTGAGCTTAGCTAAGCACAGCTAAGCAAGGGGGAGTGTCTGAGGTTGTATTTACTTATTCCATAAAATTAAGAGTGTGTTCGCATCCAAGAGGGCCATTTCTTCTTCAAAGTGTTTACTTTAGCTAAACAGGTTTGCTTGGTGTGCACTGGGTCTTAAACAAAACAAAAAAAATGAAAAAACCCGGAAATAGCAGAACTGTTTGCATTTGGGCAGTGGGTTTGCATGGTGCACCGCGGGGCTTAAAAAAGTGGAAATGGGAAGGGAAAAAAAAGAAAAAATGGGAAATAGAATAAAAGCAATCAAGTACAAATAATATAGCTGGCAGGTGGAATGAATCATAGTCAGCCAATCATGTAGGCAGCATCTGCAGCACAACAGTATAAACTATGCAAACAGTTTTCAGTCTGTTTTTTCCCACAAACTCTGCACCATTGGTGTACACACTCAGGGGAATTTTAACTGACAAAGTGTTAGGCATTGCTGACACTTTGATACATCAGTATGTGCTAGAGCATCAGTATGTGCTAGTGGCTGAGGGTGGTGAGGAGGAAAATACTGACAACTGACCCAGATGGAGGAGAGGAGTATTCAGACCTAAGGTAACATATCAAGGGCTACATGATCTGCAGATAGTAGTGCGCTACAGGGTGGACCTCACCTCACACCCAGAGCCAACAGAGAGGAACCCATCCCAGTGGATACCAAGGTATGTTAGCCTTAAGAATACTAGCTACAGGTACTTTCCAAAGACCTACTGGGGACATCATGGGGGTCTCACAGGCATCTGCATCCAAGGTACTCCACCAGTTCCTGCATGCCATGCTACTACATGCTGGTGAGTACATTTACTTCCCCAGCACCCGTGAGGAGAGGACCAGCAATATGCACCTCTTATACTGTGTAGCAGACTACCAGGAGGTACTGGGTGCCATTGACTGCATGCACATCCACATCAAACACCATCTGGTGGGCAGGGTAAAGTCTACCTAAACCATAAGGGCTTTCACTCCATCAACTGCCAGATCATGTGCAATCCCCAGGGCATTATCATTAATGTGTGTGCTGGCAGCCCTGGAAGCTATCACGACTCCCACATCTGGCATTCCTCACAGCTGTATCATGGATTTGCCAGGGGGGGCAGCCTGTATGGCCATCTGGTTGGGATGCTGGCTATGCACTGGAGCAGTGGATGATGACACCCATCAGAAATGCACACACACCAACTCAAGAATGCCATAATGAGGCACATGCACAAACCAGGATCATTATAGTGCATGTGTTTGGGATGTTCAAGTCATGGTTCCTCTGCCTTGGCATATCTGGTGGAGCCCTATGGTACTCTCCAGACGCATGTGCACACATGTTCATTGTATGTGCCATGCTACACAATATGATCCTGCAGAAACAGCTGCAGTAGGAACAGCATGGGGAAAGGCCACACAGCCCCCCCCACACCATTACCAAGGTCCCCACAGGCACAGAGGGACTCGGAGGAGGAACCCCTGAGCCAGCCCCTGTAGGCAGATGGAGGCATGCCCAGTATGCCCTGGCCTTGGCAAAGAGGCAATGAATAGCACACACACTGACACTGTACGGACCCAGGGACTGACACCTCTCTCTGACTCCCACAGACAGTAAAATGGATGACACACACATCACACTACCTGTAACTTACCATGTATAGGCAGTGTACTGCATGCATCCAGCATAAGCAGCCCTCAAGCACCATCCTCACAACTGCCGCAAGCACAAGATAAGTCAGTCTTCTTAACAATAAATGAATGGATTAGTATGTTCTGGTAGTATATGTATGGTATTGCTGCATGCATGCAAGGGAATGGGGTGGCCTACTGGGATAGCAGCAGACAACTGACAGCTATGTAGGACACCAGGAAATCTTTGCCCAATACTGGCTTCCCCACACTATGCAGTAGTACCCAAGGTGATGAATCCCACTGCAGTATATATGGGGGGCCAACTAACTGGGGGGTCATAGGTCATAGGCATGGATGTCAGCATGGGGGGTCCCATACTCACCCCTCAGCCTCGCCCAGCAAGTCAGCTGTAGAAAACCATAATGAAATATCTGGCAAAGGCCCACAAATGGCGACAATGATGAAATACCCCCCAACAGACTTACACAGTGATAACACAGCAGGTCTTGCAGTTGCAGTAAGGCTCTGAGGGGTAAGAAGTCTGAAACCTCAAATGTATGTCATTACAATCTGACCTGTGGTCCTTAGTGATATGCCTCTAGTCTCCAAGACAGGGCACAATACTATGTTAAATGGAACAAAAATGTAAAGCAAATAGCAGCACAGTCTGTGCAAATGTGTACAGTTGACAAGTGTGTACCACCCACACCCATATTCCCATAGAAATGTAGTAACATATATGTTTGCAGAAAAATAGCAGCAGAGCACACATTGCCAGGGTTGTCCCAATCAACATGATAACGTGTTTCATGTCCACAATATGCAAGGTACAATGAGCTATGTATATGTGTGGTTAATACTGTCAGGATGTGGCCAGCACTTACTCCCAGCTGTTGTGTCGTAGTGGCCTAGGTACAGTGCTGTCTTTGACAAGGCCATGTTCCAAGAACTGCAGTGCTGACTATACTGCATGTCAGCTACACCTATGGTAGGAGTTGTACACACTGTCCAGATGTCAATATCTGTTAATGCAGGAAAGCTGTACAGGCCATGGACAGGGGGGCACACATATGGGCAATACACAGCTTGGAGTAACCTACACAGTGCCTACCATACCTCTCAACTGTAGAGACCTATTGCAGAATGCCCAGAGGTCTGCATTATAATTGTGGTCTGTATAACATGAAATAGTGGTTGTCTGGCAATTCATTGGGAAATCACGTAAGACTAAGGTCAGAAAATAATGACAGATTGTAGTGTCAGACTTCTTACCCTATAGAAACACACATGCTAATGCAAAACCTGTTATTGAATCACCTTTCTAGGTTTGTAAGGCCAATACTTAAAAATGGTCCCTATATTTAGGCCTCTGTCCTCCAATTACTTATGGCTTTGTCCAGATGTCTGGCTCTCAGAAGTTGAGAGGTATGGTTCTTAGTAGGACAGCAGGTACCTGTAGGTCAGTGTACTTCCAGTGTATAAAAGGATGCTACCTTTCTGTGTCAGCACTGACAACATGTCACTGGCCAACAGCCATACCCCTGCAATGACACAGTTTGTCACAGAAGGAGCACAAGTATGCCTTATATATCTGTTCTGATGGTCCTAATATTGCATTTGCATGCCAACTATTTGCAAAACAAGAAAGGGTCATGTCAAAACAGCAACAGCAGACAGTGGGGAAGCAGACGTCATACCCATAAGAGCAAACAAGCATTTACCAAACTGGTCTCCCAACTGTCTATGTTTGGCAGAACATTATTAACACCCTGTCCCCATATGTGGGCCATAGTCTGACTGTCATATTGGGGCCTGTCCAGTTGTTAGTCTGTGATGGTATAACAGCAAGGCCTACATGTAGCGTTATAATAACTTATAGCAACCCCGTCCACATCAGAATTACAAATACATGACAGCAGCCACTGTGGCCAAAGCCTGTGACTGCACTACAGAAGGACAAAGAGATACACATAAGGTGCAGGAGAACCACTGGCTAGACAAATAGAGAATGTGCACACCAGAACAGATTGTGCAGTAACACAGGTGCCATGCAGTGTTCTGAATCAGTAAACATCACCTGCAAATACACAACACACGCACCCATGTAAGTAGAGGCCTGCAACAAAACAAAACCCAAACAATGGACACCTCAGATGCAAAATCACATGAGAACTCCGCAAACCTACACACCACAGACCATGTAGACTCCACACACCAGGGTCTTGCAAACACTAAGACCTTACCATTAACCCCAAACACCTACCCTATACAGATAGGCTAACAGGACTGTCCCTCTACCCTGTTCCATACAGACTCTGCTGAGGTGATCCCTGTCTGGCATACAAAGCAATCCAGACCCTACCTTGATGGGACTGTTGCACATCTGGAACTCAAGTCCCACTCCATCAATCTGTAGGTGCAGCATCAACCTGGGCTGTGATAACAGTATGGCTTGTTGGTGTGACAGATATGTGTACCACACACTCTCCCATCTGTGGAATACACTCCCTGTCAAAAGCAAGCCAAGTGCCTCAATACCCCTAGTGATGTGCTTCCTATCTAAGTGCACAGAAAACACAAAACACAGTCCTATGATCCCACCTGTATCCCTGCTGGACAAGGGCTCTGTGTGCCAACATGCTGTAACATGGGCTGCACTCTCATTTGCGTGGGTTATAAGGACTTCATGGCCAATACCCTACTAATGTTATAGCAACCTATCAACCTATACACAACTGTTTGTCAGTGGTTCACCACATTACTCTGTACTGCTCTGCCACTGGCATACCTGGAAGTCACAGTGCAATGCAGAATATATTACACATATAATGGACATTTCTGCACAGTAGAATGCACTCTGTACCCACACCCATACCCCCAATCTCCGACAGCAAGACATCTGGACAGGGTCATAAATAAAAGTGGGACAAAGGCACAATGATAGGCAAGTGTTGTAAATATTGTCCTTTTATACTGAGAAAGTTGGTAGAATATAGGATTTTGCATTAGCAGGAATTGTCTGAAGGTTACGAAGTCTGAAATAGTAATATCTGTCATTATTTTATGTCAGTCCTCAATTATATGCAACTAACGTGCCATAAAAACACAGCTTTATGTAGACTGGACAAAACTTTTAGACAAACACCTGGACAATCTGCCAAAAAATGTACAGTTGAGAGGTATGACCACACCAGGAGATGACTTTTCAGGAAAGAAGAATACCACAAGCAGGAGATCCCCAGTCAGTATATCACCAAGTTGCTGGACTGTTTACACAGCTACATCAGTCAACCAGCTGTAGCCACACCTCTCAACTGGCCTTTTTGGGCAAGAATGCATATAGTCAGGCTCATAATATTGGTCTGTGCATCATACATGTTGTATTCCTCTGGTAAAGCAGTGTGATGATTTGAGGATGTCTGTCACTAGATAATGACACAATACATTGCAGAGTCAGGCTTCAGATATGTCAGAAAATGCCTGGTAAAACAAGCCCAGTACCTCTAGGAAAGTCCTGTT